>NC_084825.1:8751262-8862215 GCF_958449725.1 Rosa rugosa
GTTGGTTTATCGTAAGAATTAACCGAAAACCGCACTACGCAAGCGTCGATTCTGTTCAATTTTGATAAAATGCTATCATGAGTTCGATTCGATTTGATTTAACGGTTTTCAATTCCAAAAAGTCCACCCTACTTTGTAGCTTGTACCAGAAGAGTAGGATTAGCAATTCAACACTTATCATGCTAATCTTAGCTTATAGGGGAATTGTCAGGCTTTTCTTATTGAGCTAAAGATAGACATTTCATAAGTGTACCAAACCAAGGATCACAAGCGTTGCCTATGTTACATTAGGAATATTTTCAAAATTCATAGAGATACTTGTGAACGTGTACACCATTGAAGATATCTCTCTCATTTGTATTGTAATTTGTTCTAATCATAGGACTTTCCCATCAGTGAAAAGTTTGCCACCCCTAGTCAGATCCAGGTATTTTGGGTCTGGGTTTCTCCCTTGTTGGTGGCGGAGCTTTAAGTGATACGGGCTGGTCGTGGTGTCTTTCTCATGATGGCGGCAATGTTGATGACTGTTGGGATACATTTTGGCATGCTTCGACAGATTTTGGAGGCTGGAGCGGTGGCCCACATCCCAAAGGTGTTGGACGCGGCGATCAAGGTGGAGGCAGCTTCCCTAGGGTTTGTGTTGATTGGCTCTCTTAGGCCTGGCCTTGGTTGGGGATGTCTGCTAGGGTTTTTCAAATCTAGGCTTTTTGGTTTCCCTTATGGCTCTTGGGCTCTCTGTGGGTTTGGCTGTTTTGGGCTCACAGAATCTCTAAGTTTCTATTTTTCACTTTAGCATGATGGGTCCATGCAGGCTAAGCATTTAAATTTTTTTTAGGTTGCAAAGATCATAATCTTTGAGGATTTTTTATTCTTGCTTCGGAGGTTACTGATCTTTGTTTGGAATAAAGCTGTGTGAATTGTCTAAAAGGTGGGTGTACTGGGGGTATATTGAGTTCTTGTTCTTGTTTAGAATAGGAGTCTCAGGGTAGTCTTTCTGTCGCCCCCATAGGGGTTTTTTTTGTTTCTGTACTACTTGCTTAATCTATATTATGGGCTAACCTCTTTTGATAAAAAAAATAAATAAATAAAAAATCAACTACCCTTTCCTCTCATTTTTTAGAAGTAAAGGTCACATCCCCTGAATCAAGTATATGTTTTGCTCCAACACTTTTTACTCTAAAAAATTGTTAGTCATCTGACTTAAGTGCTAGAGCATCCTTGGTTGGTACACACCAGACGCTCTGTCCATGTCTTCCAATTTTACCTTTCACCAAGATCGACCCTTAGATTTGCATTTGGCCACCCAAACCCTTCAGATCTGTTTGGTCTCAACTACTCACCAATCCCAATGAACACGAAAATTACATGCATAATTTGACCAATAATTGGTCACTGCAACAACCAACATCCTCAAGTTCAATGTGTTTTGGTGGTGATGGTTAATGAAAATTCTGGCCTCCTGACCCTTTCAGATTGCTGATTACAGTTTGGTGGTTGATGTCCCATGAAAATTGATGTTTAATACAGACTAACTGACTTATAGTTATCAATTTTTCTTCTTCACTTTTTTTTTTTAAGGATGGATCTCAACAAAAAATTAAATCTCAAAAGATATTGTTCACTTAGACCCGGCCAGCACGGTTTTGTTCTTTGGCTTCCACCCTAAAACACATTTTGTTATAGGGATGTGAGTCTGCACATATAGAGCACATCACCTTCCCTCCCTGGGATGATATGGAATTGCAGTGCACCTATTAGCCTGTCAGTGCAATTGCACCCGCCCACACTAGTTACTATAACTAACCAAACCAGAATACTAGAATGTCTAGAGCCAATCACTAGTGTTAATCAAGAAGGTTAGGTTAAAACCACTACAGAAAGTGAAAGAGTCAAGACATCACGAGAAAACAACGCAATTGTTTTAGGAAATCAAGAATTGTGAGATAATAATATGTGCTCTCATTGATAATAGGGACCTCTTTATATAGAGGATTATAAGCAGAAAATACAAGTCTTACAAGGAAACTTAATCGTATAATGATTAAGAAATCTCCAAAGATATCTGTAAGACTAACCCTATTACAACATGGACAAGTCACTAGAGTTTGGGCGAGACACATAAATCAATTGTCCTTAAACACTCCCCCTTGTGTCGCCCAAACGTGGTGCTCCTCTCGTTGCCTCATCAAAAACCTTGCAAAGTAACAAAAACCCAGTGGGACAAAAATAACCTTGGTCGAAGGAGAAAAAGAGTACAACACATCCTTCACATTTCGAGACCCAACATGTAGACATCTCCCTCTGATGACAACAATCATGGGAGTTCAGATAACTTCCACAAACCGATGTTACCAACATATTTTTCGAAAATGGATTTAGGCAGTAACTTAGTAAACAAGTTTGCCATATTATCCTCAGATCGAACCTTGTTCACTTTGATTTTGAGGAGAGTCTGTTGTTGCTGATTATGTTTGGTGTTGTCGCCTTTGATGTAGTCTTGCTTCATTTGTTCAAAACAAGCAACGTTATGAAGGAATTGTGTCCTAAAACAATCATTTTGATGTAATTATTATTGTAATTATTATTAATCAAAAGAGCAAGTTTATTGTTCATTGCTTATATTTAATATTTGATTGAACAAGGTCCAAGGAATATGAGTTAAAGAGAAAGTAATCTAAAGAGTTAGATGTGTGAGACCTTTACTCTTTCACACTCTTATCCTAAAAGGTTCCTAGTCATAGGATTATCACTTGGACATTGATAATCCGGAAAGACTAGCACATACTATGTATGCTTAATATGGAGGATGATATGTCTCTTGTCATTTGTGTAGAGACACTAATACAAGTATGTGGGTGCTCTTAACTTAAAGAGTACACTGAACGCGATCATTAGAGTTCTTGTATGGAGTCTTACTTACATGTCAAACTTGAACTCTAAATTGCAATAATACAAATTAGTCCTTTGACCTGAGACACCATAGTTGTCTTATGAGTGAATGGATTATCTCTTGATGATGCAATAATATTGTGTCCCTTAATGGATATAATAGATGCATTCATTGGTATAATCAATTCGGTCATGGAGACATGTGAGTGTACAACAAGGAATCTCTATCCTTAAGTAAATAAGGTGTATGTTCAAAGATGTGATTCAATGAGTCTTTGGCCAAAGCATTGAATGAGATTTAAAAAGGATTTTTTAATCACATTCTAAGAATCACATAAGAATGAAAATCACATTAGGGGATTGACATATCAATTCCATACCCCGATGATGTGATTTAGAACATCGTGTTAGAGAAGGACCGTATTGTATTGTAATTCCAATTGAATAGGTTCTTTGTCATTCTACATTAACTAGGGTAGTCATGATATGTTGCAAGACGTCACTCATGACTTGTGAAGTCCCCGAGGATTAATAAACATTTATTATCCTAATAAGAAGGGAGAATCAAAAATGGAGTTTTTGATTCGTAAACAAAATAGAATGGTTTCTATAAACTTCACTGCCTTGTTAATTAGAACCTAAGAGATCGCACACCATATAAGTGGATCCTTGAGATTGTATATGAAGAAGATTAAACAAGAGTTGGTTATGAGCAAATAATTAATTAGATTTATTATTTGAACATAATTAGGATTTTCGGGTAAAGACTACATGGTTCGAAGATATAGGGACCAGGGTTTGTTCTGTAGACCTCCAAGATATCGAGGCCACTTACCCATGGTGAACACATAACCAGTTTGGGACTGATCTTTGTGTGGGTCAGAGAGATACCCAGAATCAGCAAAACCTTCCAAAATACTAATGTCGTTTTGGGATGGGGATAGAGAACACAGGCTAGTATTAGCAGCGTTCCTGGTGTGTGATGGGTCTGAATCCATCATCTCTTTATAGGGATAGAACAAGCACATATCAATCATACATCTCAAGTATCGAAAGATATCTTTTACACCAGTCCAATAGCGTAGCGTTGGCGCAGAGCTATATGTTGCTAACAAGATCACAGCAAATGAGATGTTCGGTCTTGTGCATTGAGCTAAGTACAATAATGTGTCTATTGCACTCACGTAGGGCACATTTGCCTCTCGTACATCTTCGCCATCATCTTTCAGACGAAGAGGATCCTTTTATGATCAAGACTACAAATGATCATGGGCGTGCTTGAAGGCTTGACCTTGTCAAAATGCCTAAGTATCCATCAACAGGGTGCTCTAGTTCCAAACCGAGACAAAACTGTGTTCTTCCAAGATCCTTCATTGATTACACTCATTTTTATGCATGTAATCGTATCTAAAACACTACAAATAAGTTAATCCTCAAGTCAATTATTATGTAATTAATCCATTTTTATTTATTGTGTAGGAAATAAGCGGAGTTATGAAAATAAGATTAAAAATTTGGCAAAATTGGAGAAAAATTGGGTTTCCAACAAAAAGACGAAATAGTCGATTTTAGTCAACCATGATCAACACGAGCGAGGAAGTGAACCAATTAGTCCAAGATGATGCATTTGGATATGCTATATGAATTATGAAAATTGAAGAAAAGCTAATTAATCATTGTGTTGATTAATTAATCATCACTTTAATTAATTAATCCTTGTTTTGATTAATACATGATAATATGATATCCATGATTTAATTAGGGAGAATTTTTTCGAACAGTACCTGAACTAAAGGTCACTGTGAATTAACGTATCTCACTTTACACTAACTACACTTTGGTACCTGGACTATAAATCCCGACCCACTTTTGGTACATGCCGTCAATAACTCTGTTAGTTGGCATGTCACTTGACATATTTTCAAGGGTAAAGTTGTCTCTTAACTATCCACCTTCAAAAAGTCAATTTTTTTTAATAAAAAGAAGAAAAAAGAGTGATGGTGCGTTCTTGACCGTAGATCCACCCTTGGAAATTTTTTTTTTTAAATAAAAAAGAAAAGAAAATTTTGTGGTGTTGGTTTTCTGGGTCGGAAATCCATGGATCGAAGATCTTTGGAACGGCGAAGAGGTCGTCGACGGGAAGCAATGACGGTCTGGTGGGAGGCTAGAACATGAGGTGAGACGCAGAAGAAATTTGCAGGGGGGGGGGCTGGTGCTTTTCCTTCCTTCCCACTACTCCACTTTCTCTGTCTTCTCCTTCCCCTATCTCTTTCTCCTTTATTTCTTTATTCTCCATTATGATCATCTTCATCTGCCCCACTACTCCACTTTCCCAATCTCAATTCTCACATGAACTCATCTTCATAGCCACACCATGTCTTCCCCAATCGAACAAGGTACTCTTCTCTCATACACTTTTTTTTATTTATTGTTTTCAATTGAATTTGATTGAAGAAAGAAAAATTGGGATTAAAATACTGGAATGGAATATGTTCACATGATTAAAGATGAGTTCTTTTGTACTGGATTTGATTTCTGGAAAGGTTGTTGCTGGGTTTGATTTCTGGGTTTGACAAGAAAAATATAGAGAAGGGTTTGATGACGACTCCAGCGGAGCCATCGTCGTCGCAGTCATCATCGCCGTCATCGACGGCAACGGCGTCAGCGCTGGTGCTGTCGAACTCCAGGAAGAGGATGGACCGGGGGGGAAGAAGAAGCATGTTTCACAGTGACTGGGCAGCAGAACGACACCGAGAGAGAGAGAGAGAGAGAGAGAGAGAGAGAGAGAGAGAGAGAGAGAGAGAGAGAGAGAGAGAGAGAGAGAGAGAGAGAGAGAGAAGAAAATACCAAAATACCCTTTAAAAAATGAAAATTGACATAAGATTAACGGGGTTATTGACGGCATGTACCAAAAGTGGGTAGGGATTTATAGTCCAGGTACCAAAGTGTAGTTAGTGTAAAGTGAAGCACGTTAATTCACAGTGACCTTTAGTTCAGGTACTGTTCGAAAAATTCTGCCATTTAATTAATCATTTGAGTCAGCCGTCACGTGCAAGGTGCTGCAATTAAGCAATGCTTTGCTTAATTGACTTCAGCCACCCACATACCGCCACGTGGTAGTTTGACTCCTTTCTTCCTCTATAGCAAGACTGAGACACGCACAGTAGCTGATCCTTTTCTTTTGCGAGGAGACCAACAGCCACATATATATATCATCATTCTCTCCTCTCGGAAGAACCCTACCAACGCCGCACACATTTGGGGGCAGCTTTGGGCTGCTCTCACTCTCCTCTCCTATCATCCATTTTTCCTCTTTTCTTTCTATTTTGTTTTGACATTTGAAGGACTACTCACATAGAGCTTCAAGGATCCATCAAGGGGCTCAATCTCTACAAGATTCAATATTTGGGTATTTTGTGGGAGTTGTAATTCAAGACTAGTCATGCTAACTTCCTAGCTATTTGTGAATATCCTTGTTTTCTCCTACACTTCTCTACTCTTTGCTATTTGAATTTTGTAATTTTGATGTTCATGAATATGGGTTGTGAGTAGTTACTTTTAGGAGCTAGGGTTTCTAATTCTAGCTCAATTTTGATGTAATGAACATATTTTCAAGTGATAAATAATATATTTTCATATGGGTGCACTCTAATTACTATGTCAATTGATTCTTGATGCATGAATTTTAGGGAATTAACCACTCTCTTTTTTATGTGTTAAGATTTGTGTTGTGTGATACAATTGGTGGTTCTTTTGTTCACTAGCTTCATGTAATTAGCGTGGTGTGCCAAGTAGTTGCTTAATCGAGAATTAATGATGGCCTACGTTCCTATTTTCTTGTGCTCTTCGCCTTTAATCCAAGATGTTGTGGCAGTAGCAAGGCATAATGATTAGGGTTAGAGAGTTCATTCATGCCTTAGTTGGAAGAATGGATACCAAATAAGAAAAATTGAATTAGTGGCCTTAACCGGCATTAGGTGGAGAATTAAGTAATCGTTATATTCTAAGTTGTAACTATTGCATGCTTAAATCCCTAATTTCTAGAGCTCTACGCCTTTGGTTCATGTTTTGGTAGCCCTAGTAAGGTACTAACTCATGAATTAGAGAGTTCATATTTGTCCTAATCAAAAATGTGAATACCCTTAAGGAAATTCGGCTTAGTGGCCTTGACCGGCATTAAGTACGGGATTTGGTTCTCATGAAGATATGTTTGTTTGCTTGAAATGTGTTCATTGCATTGAAATTGCCAGAGAGTGATCCCTAGTACCCAAACCTATCTCTCTTTTATTTTTTTGTTCTTCATATTTATTTGTTGTTGTTAATTTAGTTTTTGACTTAGTCTTTTAGAAAATTAAAATCACAATTTTGAATTACAATTTCTAACTCATTGTAAATAGCAATCACTAAGTTCTTAGTTTTGATTAGGCTTCGGTGCAAACCAAAGCCGAGCATTGCTAAGGCTTGGTGCCGTAGATTAGCATTTTTGTTTTATTTACTTTATTTCCCTTTGTTTGTTTAGTGACTTTAGTTCCGACTACCCAAGGATTGTGGGTTAACCACTAATCCCCGTGGTACGATAATTTTGGGCTTAGTATTTCCCTATCTTGACAATGATACATGCGCTTGCGTAAATGTGTATTAAGTCATTCATCTCAAAATTTAATTTCAAGTATTCAGTGGTTTCCCTTAACTCCTTAAGGACTTCCAATGAAGATCATGTCACCAACATGAACCGCGATAGAATCCGAAACTTGTCATGCACGGACATTTACATATCTCTTCCCAATCAAGTAGTCACTTAGTGAGCGCTTCAACCTCTTTGCAAATGCGCTCTGTGGTCTAGAGCCACTTGACTTGGGTAAATGAAGTCCACCAGGAACCTTCATGTATAGTCCATATCTAGACTCCCATAAAGATACGAGTGACCACATTTGTAAGCTGCATGTTCAGTTATTTGAAAACTGCCAAATTGACAAGTTAGTGGAGTGCAATGACATCCATTACAGGATAATATGTCTCCTTGTAGTCAATTCCAGGGCATTTGTGAGAAACCTTGCGCCATAAGGCGAGATTACCATATCTTTTTCTCATCACGCTTTCTAACAAAGATCCATTAGTCTATAGGTTTAATGTTAGGAGGTGTCGGCATCACTGGCTCTAAAAAACTTTCCTCTTCGTTAGAGAATCCAACTTAACTTGGATTGCATCTTTCCATTTAGGCCAATTTTCTTTACATTGGCATTCATTTATCAAAGGAGCGTGGTTCGATATCATCGGACTCAACAACCTCATGCACAACAAAATGCGCAAATACAACATCAATCATGATGGAGTTTATATCCTATGTCTCAAGTACACTAGTGTAATTTTCAAAGAGCTCTATATTCTCAGGAATAGGTTCTGACATTGAGGTGTCCCCCAACGATAATCATAATCCAGAACATCCTCATTAGACGGATTTTAAATGTCGATGATCAATGGATTGAGTTGTGCCAAATTATCTTTCGAACCCACGGGTCTCCCACGCATCCTAGCTAGGGCCATGGCCTGTGAGGCTAGAGTGCCACTCTCTATGGGGTTAATGTCATGCCTACCTCCGTGTAGGGTGGCGCTACGTCCTCTCGTAGGGACTGTTTGGACCCAAAATGAACATTTTGGCCTGACAAGGCGTGTCTTGGAGAAATTGAGCCAATGTCAGTGACTCAAGCTATATATTGTCGACAATCTCGAAATATATATTTAGAGGCTAAATAAAGCCTACTATGGAAGTATGACAAGTCAACTTTAGCATATTTTCCTACTTCGGCTAGAAAAAACCGAGCTAGACAAGGAAGGAGGGGTGGCAGACTTACCAAATGAAATCGAAATGTGCTGAAACTTTCCAGATCCATTCTAGACAGCCCAAGGATCATTTCTTATGAAGAGTGCAAGAGTTTTTTTTGAGTGGAAGGCCTTCAAACAATCAGTCCAATCTTTTGCAGAAGCAAAACTGGAAAACTGGACCTGTAAGAGGTCCAGCAGCGTTTTCGGCCCAACCACTATACCAAAAATTCTGAAATTTTGCCAGGGTGATCTACACTCATAATGGAACATTTTTTATGAAGAGGTCATAGTGAAATTCGGAATGCTTGTTGGAGAAATAATTGAAGGAATAAAGGGGCAGAAATATATATAGTTGAAAAAAAAAATTCTAACCTTGTCCCACTGGGCGTGGCAACATTGTCCATCAATTCACTTTAGGAATTTCTTTTGGTAAAGATTTTCCCCTGGCATCTCAATGATGACGAAAAAAGACTCTAGTATAGTCCCACTGGGCGTGCCAAAATGTTTTTTTTGAAGCCCGGTGGTTGAATGTCTTCAAGAAAAAAAAAAAAATTCTAACCTTGTCCCACTGGGCGTGCCAAAATGTTTGTTTTGAAGCCCGGTGGTTGAATGTCTTCAAGAGAAAAAAGAAATTCTAACCTTGTCCCACTGGGCGTGCCAAAATGTTTGGCTCCAATTTTGTTGCAGCTGGTCAACAGTCTCTTTTCTTGCGCGGGCGTGCCAGCACCGTTCGGGTACAGTCGTCGGGGATGTCCCTTGACCTGACTTCTTTTCAAGCAATTGTGGACGAGGAGAGCACCAACCTCGTCGTGGGATTCTTTGTGCCTCGTGGCGAGGACTTTTGCTGAGCTTCTTGTTAACACAATCGATACTCAATATTGTAGATTGAGCAGAGCGACATCACCGGGAAATGTTGAGATCTTGCTAAAGCGTGACTTTAGCTTGGCTGGGTTGCTAGGGCGTTACCCTTGCTTGGCTGGTTCTGTAACCGTTGTGGTCGCGGCACTACCGTCGGCTCCCGAGGAGACTAGGACCGAAGCACGTTGACAGAGGGTTTGGTGGCACTGAAGGTCAGCTTCTGAGAAGACTAGGACTAGGAGTGTGATCACCGCTAAGAGAAAGAGAAGGAGAGGAGTTGCTCTTAGAGAGGTTTGCTCTAGAGAGAACTTAGATCATCTTAGAGATGTTGTTGTTGAATGTGAATGTGTGTTTTAGAATGAGAAGAGAAGGTGTTTATATAGGGAAGAAAAAGAAGAGTGAAATGATGAGTGGAAGAAAAATAATGAAAGTGGAATATGAAAGTGATTTGTAAAATATGGAAAAGATAGAGAAATGATGAAATGAAAGCAAGGCATGAAGGTGCAACAACATGGAAGTGATGATGATCTATTAAAAGATTGTCTTGAAAAATATATCCAAGGAAAAGAAGAAAAGCATCTAGCTTTCTTCATGTGGGTAGGAAACATGAACATGTGAATATTGAGCTGGTTTTAGGTCAATTTCTGCCCCTTTATTCCTTCAATTATTTCTCCAACAAGCATTCCGAATTTCACTATGACCTCTTCATAAAAAATGTTCCATTATGAGTGTAGATCACCCTGGAAAAATTTCAGAATTTTTGGTATAGTGGTTGGGCCGAAAACGCTGCTGGACCTCTTACAGGTCCAGTTTTCCAGTTTTGCTTCTGCAAAAGATTGGACTGATTGTTTGAAGGCCTTCCACTCAAAAAAAACTCTTGCACTCTTCATAAGAAATGATCCTTGGGCTGTCTAGAATGGATCGGGAAAGTTTCAGCACATTTCGATTTCATTTGGTAAGTCTGCCACCCCTCCTTCCTTGTCTAGCTCGGTTTTTTCTAGCCGAAGTAGGAAAATATGCTAAAGTTGACTTGTCATACTTCCATAGTAGGCTTTATTTAGCCTCTAAATATATATTTCGAGCTTGTCGACAATATATAGCTTGAGCCACTGACATTGGCTCAATTTCTCCAAGACACGCCTTGTCAGGCCAAAATGTTCATTTTGGGTCCAAACAGGGACGTCCATCCTTGCAAGCATATTTGTAGCAGGTATGTGTGATCTCGTCACTTTAGCGGGATCGAGATGAGACATAGTGGGGACAGACCACGACAATTCCTATTGTTCCTGTTAAACATCCGTGTTTTTATCTCCCCTTAACGACAGGAAGCCTATCTCATCAAAGTGACAATCTGCAAATCTAGTGGTAAAGAGATCGCCTAGCAAGGGTATTAAGTGGCGGACGATTGTTGGAGTCTCACATCCAATGTATTTACCCATTCGTCTGTGAGGACCCATCGTAGTGTAGTGTGGTGGCGCAATAGGCACATAAATGGCACACTCAAATATGCGTAAGTACAAGATACTTGTACCCAGTCACTAGTTGTAATGCAAAGATAGATTGAGTGGTCATGGGTCGTAGACGAATTGGCATGGCTGCAAGCGATATTGCATAACTCCAAGCGGATACAGGGAGATTGGTGCGCATTACCAATGCCTAGGCTACCATCCTAGTCGTGTCCGCGAGACCATTTAGGTGTGTGCATGGAGATATGATGTCCAACATCGGTCCCAGTGATATGTAATAATCATCGAAAGTCTTTGATGTAAACTCTCTAGCATTGTCAAGTGAAATTGACTGAATGAGATAATCTAAGGAGTGAGCACGTCATCATATGGTTTATGCTAGGAGTGTAACGTAAGCAGCATTACAAGTGGATAATGGCACTACACGTGACCAGCAACATCATGAAATATTTAAACGTCCGCAAGTTGGTTGAATCGGTCCACATAATTCCCTCGAATTCCATGTAAGAACAGAATGAGTGTTTTCTTATCCTTTGCATAGGACAGTCTTGATCCTAATGTCCATAAGGAACAGGTTTTGCAGAACCAGCGAGGGGCCTTAGAAACAACCAATGAGGATTTTTGTCCGGCCTAAGCGTCTAAAAAGCTATTGGAAGCAAAGTTGGTGATTGTAGCATCACCTACGGCGCCATCACCATGATGGACGCCATCCATGGCATCATGGATATGGACTGCTCCAGCCCTAAGCTGGCAGTGGACGGTGGTGGCGCTAGAGGTAGTGGCGGCGGTCACACTTAGTCCAGGAATCAACCTCTGATCGATTCTTGCTTTGCTTCGCTCGGAAGAATGGATATCTGTGTGAAGTCTTTAGTAGGTAAATCATTATATCATGACTAAGATGATCTATCCTGTCGTGACAAAGCCAATATGTGTCTAAATCAAAGAGATATTCTCTCATAATTTTATTGGATTTAATAGCTTGAATAGTGGTGACATAATGTCCACTAGAGAGACACATCAGTTTCTCTAATATGCGCCTTTATTTGCAATAATTAGAGGTAATGCAAAGGAACTCTTTTCCGTTGTCTATATCCATTTCCGCATAGAATCCGTCGGCTCGAATAGCCCAATAGTGTTTGATTTGCAGTAGGAGCGTAGAAACTTTCTATGACACTATTCAAGGTGCCATTTGGCAAGAGGAATGTGGGCCATTCCAAGTCCTTGAACTAATCTTAATAGCCAAGCCATCGTAGTCACAAAGGAATATGCTCAAAAGATAAAATGGAGTCAGAATGAAAAGAATTCAAAATTTTATTCACAAGCCAATGGGGTACATCATTGTTTCTTAACCATAAAGAAAATCTAATTTGAAACTAGCTAATGCAAAATAAAGATAGTCGTTTGACTTCTTTCAGTAACTCCAAAATAAATATGACCAGGAAAGTAGAGAGATGTCAGTGGAGCAAAGCTCGCTTAAGTACCACTTAACTCAAAACTTTCCTAGACATCATAATCACTTAGGATGAGCCTAGTTGAAGAAAAACTGAACCAATGGTATTTAGTACAAAATATATAGCAATTGCCTATTACACTCTTGAAAAATTAAGACTTATTCAAAATTGTCAGTCACATGATCTTGGCCTGATTTGAAGTTTTCAACCCTTAGTTTGAGATCACCTTCTTGATCTTCTTGTTCCACATAGTGAGCTTCTCTTGCTTCACAATATGCCTTGTAGGCGGTGGCAATACTTTCACGAGCACTACAAATGTATGCTCAATGACCGGATGCTCCAAATCGAGAACATACATCTCAAACTCCCTTGATTAAGGCATTTTGAAAGTGTCATTAGGATGGCACTTAGTGTTGGTGGCGCCACTAACATGGCCAAAGGCATTGTTTCCCTCTCTCTTTCCACTTTGACCTCTTCAGTTCCGTGTCAGCCTATTTTGGAGGTTACCTTCCTCATTAGAGCGAGAATATGGACCAGAACGTTCAGAATTGTCCCTAGATTTATTGTTTAGCTCTTGGCGCCCTCCCTTAGGGACACGACTATAATTGGACTCTAGAATATGCTATGTTCTCACGGGTTTCAAATTATAGTTCTTCATAAGGATGTTGTCATGCTTTTCAGCGACATTCATGGCTCTGATGAGCTCATGAAACCTTGTGATCTGTCCTGCAGTAACATCAATTCGATAGTTCTTAGCAACCATCAAAGCAAAGACGGGGAAGGTAGAGAGAGTCCTCTTAATCAACATCACATCTATGATATCTTTTCCACAGAATTCCATTAAGAATTTAACGCAAAGTACTTCTGAGTTGTAGTCAAGAACTAACTTGAAATCACAGAAGCAAAGATTATGCCATCTCACTTCTAAGTCAGAAAGTAGGGAGTCACGGACGTTGCCTAAGTGTTCTTCGAGTGAGACACACAGCCTTCTGGGTTCTTCTTCATTCAGGTACCCGTACTGAAGTGAGTCATCCTTATGACGAGTCATTAGGATGACAATTTTCGCCTTATTTGCCTCCAACTGCTCTATTTTCTTCTAAAGCTTAAGCTTGCTCAATAGTTATCATGTCCTAGCTAGGCTCAAGAATCGTATCCAGGATTCCTTGAGCCTTAAGATGCTGGCAGATATCACGAACCCACTTGTGATATCCAGAGCCAGTTGTCCCCAATAGAGCAAAGTCCAATTTATTCAGGTTACTCATCCTAAAAATGAACAAGAAAAAGGGGTTAGTTTCGGAGCAAAAAGGGATACCACGATTACAAAAGAAATTTTTGAGCGTAATCACTCCCAAGAAATTCAGTTCCAAGAGGTATTGGATTAGATCGAAACAATGATGTATACGTGTTCGATCGTATATTCTCATCAAACTCTAAGTTTGAAGATCTTAACAAGCTCCAAGCTTGGAGATAGCACGAACCCCTACAGTTCGGCTTAGGTCTCCCCACAAAAGAAGAAGTGGGGGTAGAAGAAGGGTGGTTGAAGATCCCCAAGAAAAGAAAAGAAAGTAAATTACTTGAAAGCGGGAACTTTTATAAATATTTACTTCGAAATAGGGTCGCTGGAAAATGGCCGAAAAAAATCGTTGGTGGCCGGAGTTGGCTGGGCGCTGGCCGGTGGCGGCTGGAACGTGGCCGGCAGGTTGCTAGCCGAAGCTTGGCTGGGCGTGGCCGGCAGCTGGTTAATAGCGA
Organism: Rosa rugosa; assembly: GCF_958449725.1. Taxonomy (NCBI): domain Eukaryota; kingdom Viridiplantae; phylum Streptophyta; class Magnoliopsida; order Rosales; family Rosaceae; genus Rosa; species Rosa rugosa. The sequence goes on from NC_084825.1 coordinate 8,765,499, forward strand.
GGCTAGCGCTGGGAGCGAGGCTAATCGTCTGTGCAGGTGAGGCTATCTGTCTATGCAGCAAGGTGAAGCGAGGCTAACTTGCTGCTGAGGAGGAAGCAAGGAAGCAAGGCTATCTTCCAAGGTAAGGCTAATCTGCTCGACAGCTTGCGAGGCTAGTGGCGGCCTGAAGTGAGGCTAACGGATGGGTCAACGAGGCTAACGTGCTTGGTAGGGGAGGCAGGGGCGCGAGCGGAGGCAGGGGAGGCTAACCAGACCGGTTTAGGATTTCCAATGGCCGGTTCGAGGCTTTTTCAGCCGATTCTGGTGGTTCCGCCGTGGGTTGTGGACCCCTGGGATCGAGGGCTTCAAGGTGTGCGGTGGAGGTAGCTAGGGTTTGAGGGTTAAGATTTTAGGGTTTTAGGGTTAGGGCTTCGTGTTGATAACGTGTTTTAGGAAATCAGAAATTGGGAGAGAATAATATGTGCTTTCATTGATAATAGGGGCCTCTTTATTTAGAGGATTACAAGCAGAGAATACAAGTCTTACAAGGAAACTGAATCGTACAATGATTAGGATATCTCCAAAGATATCTGTAAGACTAACCCTATTACAACATGAACAAGTCACTAGAGTTTGGGCCAGACACATAAATCAGATATCCTTAAACAGAAATGAGAATATAGAAGAAGACGCTACTATTGAGGGCAATGACACCATGTAAGGACAACTAGAGTTTGCAAAGCCATAGAGAAGGTGATCGGAGATTGAGGGGTTTGCTTGGGGTCGAGTGACTAGAAAATCCTAGAACCAACCCTAGGATAAATCATTTTTGTTCAACATTCTCTTTTGAAATACAATAGATAATTAATCAAATAAGCATCTCATTAACGCATTATGTAATATGTATTTTTTATTTGTAGGTTTCCATCATTTCTTTCAAATATTTGCTGATATCAAGATTTCCATCAATTAAAAAAAAAAAAAAGATTTCCCGACCCTCACTTGATACAATATTCGGTATGAACAGAATTCCCTATTCTAAAAATAAATTTCAACATCCATATCAATAAAATTATATTGCTCAATCATATTACAAGATGTTGAATTATTCAGTTCCAAGTTACCTTGATTCTTGAGAAGAAGAAAAAGTTACTTTGATTCTTATTTATTTTTTACACCTAAAACAATGCTCTGTTTGGTGAACAGAAGATGAAAAGAAGTCTAGATAAGTAGATAACGTTTACTATTATTGCCAAGAATCGCCCCAGTTTCTTTTTGCATGAGAATCACACATGCATTAATTCTTTAACTTTGATCTTCCTTGGAGTCTCAGAGTAAAAGTCTGCAATGATAGTAGAACTTGTTTTAGACTCTCCTTGGTCTTTGCATCAATCAAGTCGCCATTTTTGTCAAATTTTCCCGGAGGATGGAATGCATCTATGAAAAGCTCAGGCTTGTTGATGAAATGAAGATCGAGAAAAACTCCGATTTGGCGAAGATGGTATTGAGATCTTGAACCACCGGAACCTCCTGAAGCACTTATAATCGCAGCAGCTTTGTCAGCCCACACATTGGGGGGTCTAGATGCCCAGTCAATAGCATTTTTCAGAGGTGCTGCATATATGGTACATGTAGTGGTTAGAACATTGAAATAGTGAACCTTATGAAGAGTGCAACATTATTAGCGAACAGCCGTAGATTTACAACTGTATTAAAATTAGCTTAAGATACAGTTGTTTCAGAGGAACAAGTTATCATTATCAATACTAAAAGGAAATCAGTGTATATAATTTTGAAAAAATAAGATAAAATAAAATAAAAATAATAAAAACTTAAAATAATGATACCAGTTTTGAGCAGTTGAAGCGAGTGCGTGACAGTTTTGGAGAGTAGATGAATAATGCTTATTTTCATATTTTTCTTTATGTTCTTACTTTTTGCAATTTACAATATTATCCTTTCAAATTTTTAAGTTGTTTAAATTTTTTTTAATATTTGAGGGTTATTTTAGTGTAAAAGAAATTATTTTAGCTGGCAAGTCCTCTTCTCTTAATAAAAGTATTTGATTTTGCTGTATCTCCAGTTAATCGTAGACACTGAACACCATAAATAAAAAACTATTACTTTGTATGTTTGTTGGAAGACTTGATTGTTTGCTAGACAATTTTGCATTTTTATTAATAAGAAGAATTTTGTGTAGTCTAAATATTTCTTTATGTCAAATTGCAGGAGATTTTATCTTCTAATAGAGTAATAGCCTAATTTTAATTTAATTGTCAACCCTCCTTCTAATAGAGTAATAGCCTAATTTTAATTTAATTGGTGGAGCACATGCGCTAAAATGAAGCGGCCGATTAAAATAATAACAATCATTAGCAATGCTCCTTAAAAAATGTCTTTCCTATATTACACCGGATTTGAAGACAAAATTAATGCAAGATGTTTGATTGAAGATGACCAGATGCAATGAACCAATTCTTTTTTTTTTGGCCAAATATGGCATCTTGAGGTTAAAGTATCTTCTGTATTTTTCTCCTAAACAAATAAAAACTTGCAATACTTTCACTTAAATTTACAATAATGAAATATAAAAACGAGAATTAAAAAGAAAAAACAGAAATGGGAAAGCGAGAGTGATACCAGAGACAGAGTAATTGTACTCGGGAGAAGCAAAGAGAATGCTATCAGCTTCTAAAATCTTCTGACGAAACGCCTCAACCACCGGCGGAAATCTCCCTCCGCCTTCCAGATCCGTGTTCAGCATCGGCAGCGCCGTGATGTCGACGTCCTCGATTTCTACGCCGGCGATTGACCCCTTGGTTATCTCAATCGCTGCTCAGTTACATATACGTCGTCAATACCAAACCAAAATAATTAAAACCAAGGAAGGAAGAGGTGAGGGGGAGAAAAAGAGTAGTAGGGTACTATTACTAACCAGAACGAATGAGGCCTCGGTTATAGGAGGCTTGACGAACGGACCCACAAAGCGCCGCCACTTTTATCGACTCCATTATTAGTTCTCAGATCTCTCTCTCTCTCTGTTACCTTAATAGACAGGGCAGACCTGACCCGACCATATATAGCATCTGAGGAGGAGTTGGCAGCAAGAAATGAGACGGTTTGGCTTTTGGGGTTAATAATTAATTGATTGGTCGTCGTTGAATGGCTTGAAGTTTCTTGGGATACAGATTCTTGGGAGACTGGATTACGTGAGCACTGAGGTGGGTGGGGTGTATGTAATATAACGTGGGCAGTTAGAGCAACTCCAACAGCTTTCTTATAATTTTTGTATAATAGGGAAGCAAAAGTCAAAGCTTTAGCATTTTTTTCTTCTCCAACTCCAACAGATTCCCTATTTTACAGCAATCTATAAAATCTCCATATTCTTCCTTAAATTTTTAGAGATTGCTGTAAATATAGAGAATTTGGTTTTCTCTTTCCTCACTTTTCCTAAAATAGGGATAGTTATAGGAAATCTGTTGGAGTAAAAGAGGTTTATTTTTCCCTAAAGTAGAGAAAAATCAAAATATGGAGAAGATGTTGGAGTTGCTCTTAGGTGGCAAAATAGAAACAAAAATAGGTAAAGAGAAGAATCCGGTCAACTGCTAAACATTTGAAATGATGCTGATTGGGATTCAAATTTGCTCACCACATAAATGTGGTGATATCACAATTCTATTAAAACTTGTCCCGTTATATAGAGTTAATTTAATACTTAAAATAGACTTTTTTAATAAAACATCATGATTAATTATAATTATGTTTCATAACACATAACAGGTTTATATTGGGTGTTGGTATCACCACCAAAGTATTTGTGGTGAGCAAATTTAAATCCTGTTGACTGGGTATCTCAAACCTTCCTTCCTTCTTTTCTATGTTACTTTGTTTTTTCACCTTAGTTTTGGTGGTTCTTTGTTTTTTCTTTGTTTGCTTTTCCTGTTTGTACTTCAGCTTGTTGTTTAATGAATTATCTTTGTTCAAAAAAAAAAAAAAAAAACGTTTGAAATGGTTATTCACGGAAACACTAGAATCAAGGCCATTGTTGTTGACCTTCCCATAAGTCCATGACTGGGATTCTAACTCTAAGACCATCATTTGCCAAAAAAAAAAAAAAAAAATTATGAGAGTACCATTTATCTATTAGCTAATTCGCGCTATCAATCTTGCAAAAACAAGCCTATTATAATTAAATTTGAAAAAATTACATGAAATACAAAAATTTCGTAATTCCTTTCAAAAAAAAAAAAATTTCGTAATCTCATTTCTATAAGCCACAGAAGATCTATTCAAAAAAAAAAAAAAAAAAGCCAAAGAAGATAGTATTGCCACATTTTGATCACTTAATACCCCTATTATAGAGTTTTCAAAATAAACAAACATGATACATACGTAAAATTCCTATATATTATCATCTTATATGAATCCGTGTATCTTAATTATATGAAAAATATATTTTGCACACGTAACTAATGTTGAGTAGCACAAAATTTTATGTATGTTATTTTAATAACTTTTGTTGTGGATCCAAGCATGCTCATCACACATGCATGTCTATAATCTATCTATATACATTATAGTTCACATGGATATTAATTTTTTGAGGGAAATGTGGATTTCATTAACGCATGCCAAGGTGGCCATTACATATCCTTCTGCTGCCTTCAACTAGACAGATCAAGAAGTTGTAGTAAGAGAACTACTTTGATACATAGAGACAGACCATCTATATTCGAACTAACCGCTCACTTATTTAAAAGTGAGCCTATAAACTATGAAAAAATAGAGAGACATAGTAAATAGGCTCCTACCACAGCCATCTAGATCTTTTCCTTGCCCTTCAAACTAGGGCTTGGGGGTGTACCCGAGTACAGCACTGTCATGACCTCCTCAGCAGAGACCTTCTTTGTCTTTGGATTTTTATTTTTAGATCCCAAAGGCCTTCCTTTCTTCTTCTTTGTCCCCGGCAGCTCAAGTACTGGCATCATGACCTCAGCCGGCACCAACATACCTCCAGGGCTTTCCACAAGGCCCAGAGACTTAGCACTGAATTTAGAAGAAAATTCAGGCATCTTCACTTTCTTTGCAGAAGCAACCGGACTGGTTTTACCTTCAAGTAAGTCAGACATCAAAAATTGCAATTTGTGTGGGGAGGGAAAAGGTCTACCTCGTTTAGCCTGGCTCTCAGTCTCAACCGGCACAATAGCACGGGAATTCTCATCACTGGCTACCCTTGATTCAGCATTCCTGATGATCACCGGTCGCCTAGGCCTGCTGGACTCAACACCACCAAACAGGGAACGCCCCACTGGTGGCAGGATAGGAGTAGTGATGCCCCGAAACCTGAAAGTCCCTTCCTTGAACTGAGGACCATGGAATCCCAGAAACTGATTAGTGAGCTCGAGCTTTCGGGCCACAGATTGCTCAACAGTCTTGACACTAGATGGTACAGTATCTGGCTTGCATGGACCATTCTCATGGAAAACACGAGCACAAATATCACACTCGCCTACTAGATTTTCAAACAGAAATTGTACCTCCTGCTCAACCCCTCGAGCAAACTTTAGGGTTTTTGTCGGAAAGAAAGGCTTCAAGATTGAATGGGAGACACGAACCCTAATCTCTCCCGTAGCATCAAACAACTTTCCATCGATGTCCAGGTACTTCCCTGCAACAGAGGCTACATTGGCAATAGTTTTCCGTTGTTCATATGCCGGTGGCATATTTGTTATGCGAACCCAGAAGAATAGGTCTTGCATTGGTATTGATTGCAGCGGAGCAATACCATCATATGGCTGCATCACGACCAGAGCTCGGCCAAAACTCCAAGGCCCCCCCATCATCACCTTCCTACAGTCACTGCGAAGGTCAAAAGAGAACAAGAACCGAGTTGGAGTCCTTTGTTGGACGGTAAAACCCTGGTTCAGTACCCAAACACGCCTGAAATGACGTCTCAGGTCCATGGCTGTTGTCGGTTTTGGGGAGAGCGGCCATGCAAGGAGATAGAACTGCGATGTTCGCAGCGCACCTCCATCCGACATAGCAGAGATGTCAACCACATCATTGCTCGCAATGGCGAGCGAAGTGGCGAAACTTCTGGTGACAGAGTCAATATTAGACATGCTAGGTAGTGAGGCCGGCGGAAATCCGGTTGATTTGGCTGCAGAAAGGCCGACACAGAGGCCGGAATTAGGAGCTAGGGTTTCTAGGGGTTGGGCGGCCGTGAGAGCCTTTAGGGTTTATTTTGTTTCACATGGATATTAATAGCTAATGTATAAAGTCAGAAACTCAGAATGAATAAAATTTGTATGGATTGCTTATTTTGTTAGTAGTGTAATACACTTGTGTGCACAGAAATTGTATGAAGCAATAATTTTTCCTCGACTTGTTGATGAAATAAAATGGCTAAACAATTAGATGTAATGGGATGATTAATTAAATGATCTTCAATTCAATTGATTTTTTATTTTTTATATAGAGATGATCTTTAAAGGATAATGAAAACATGAACTGTTAGATTATGAAATTATAAATTGAAAATGCATTAACCACAATGGGTGGTGAATGTGCTCATCACTCAAAAGGTGAATCTAAGCGTTATCCTTGTATATTTGTAACATGGGAAAACTTTAAGAACAATCCCCCACAAATGGCCCACTCTGAAGATCGATACATTTTCTTTCAAAAAAATCAAAATTGGTGCATGCCGTTACTTCCTCCGTTATTTAGTGTGCTTTCCGTCAAACTTTGAGGGGCAAATCAGTCCACAATTTCCCACCAATCCACTATTCACACATGGCCACCTCAAAACATTTGCCTCCATCCATGATCTGTTTTCCGGTCCAAGACTCCACCCACTAATTCATCAAGAATGTATTCATTGTTGAAGTGATCTAATTGGAAAAATTGAAATCATAATCTCTCTTATGTTTGATTCAAATTTTGTGGGCATTTTAGAAAGCGGAGAGTTCAGCGAAAGAGCCCGGTTTCGATCCTAGTAGTTGTTCTTGACCTTGATAATGAAGAAACTACAAAAGGGAGTACAAACCATTTTGGGTTTTCTTGATTTCTTCCCTATTTTGAAATTCAAATGCTCAATTCTTTCTTTCAATGTTCTTTTTTACTGAAATTTGAGTATTTTGATGGGCACGGAGTGTGAAAGAGAAGGTAGAGCATGAAATTGTTGTTGTGAATGAAGAAAAGAAAACAAGAGAAGATGAGAAGATGGGTGAGAGGTTTTGGTTGTTGATGGTGGGTGAGAGAAAAGAAAGAGACAGATAGAAACCAGAAGGAACAGGAATAAGACGGAAAAAGAAAGAAAGAACAGAAACTAAGGGGAGAGAGAGAGACATGTTAGAGATTAGAAGATGAGAGAGAGAGAGGGAGCTAGTGAGAACTATATAATTGTAGATTCTCAAGTTCTTGAGGTGATTGGAATGGTGATATTGTATGTGCATGTGGAATTTGTTAGCTAGAAGTAGTGTTTGATTTTTGGAATTTGATTTGTTATCTTGATTTGTAACCAAGATGATGCTCTGAATTTGGTTGGTTGTTTTGTTTTGCTCTATCATTCGGAAAGAAAATTGTGGATGGGAGGAGATTCGGGAGAGGTGTTGCAGCGCTTGTTATTCTGTAAGTACAAGTTTTGTACATGTTGTGTTGGCATTCCCATACAAAGCACTAAAGAAGCCTACAAAGTTCATCAAAACTGGTCTCAGAGAACCCTTACAGGTAAATGCATATCATGCATCTGCATGTGTATTAGATTGCCATCTATGTTGCAATCCTTAAGTCTGTCTTGGTTTTTTGGTCATCCTTTTCGGAAAGTATCTTTCTATAATTCAAATATTATTTTGTAAAGATATTTTCCAACTATTTATTTCATACCATTTAAGTGTATCTGTCCTAATTGATTTAGGATCGTGTCATTTTAATTGGCAATATTTTATTAAAAGGTTTTTCCTATTAGAAGTCAATTAGGGTAAAGTTATTGATTCAGTAAGATTTGTTTTCCTCCTTATATTAAGAAACTATGCGTTAAAGGTGTTGTGACTTTTACGCAAGATTATTGTGCATCTTGCTTGTTTAGATAGAGTTTCATACGCGTCCTTGAAATGTTTGCTCCTTGTCAAAGTGTTTCATCAGTCTTTCAATTGCATGGTTCTCTCGAGATTAGTGGAAAAGTTATTAGTGCAAGAAGAGTGATCACTGAAGAATTTTCAAGTGAAGAAGGCTGAGAAGTTTCAAGACAAACATGTTATCTAGTTAGTCTAGTGATTGTAGCCGAGTGTAGTGCTATTTGTGTTTGTAACGAAACTTGTTCTTCACCACTAGTGAAATGGTTACTTATTTTGGGCTCTCAATAGTTAGAGCCCCGCTGTGTTTTTAACCTCGAATTGAGGTTTTCACTTGGTAAACAAATCATTGTTTTATGTGTGATTTTGAATTATCAGTACAGTCGGGATAGCAACATAGTTATCAATCCCCGATACCCAAACAAACGTTCATCCTAGCATTTTCAATTGGTATCAGAGCAGGTTCTAAAGACTTTTAGTAGGTCTAAGGATAGAATGGAACGTGAACGTGACAGAGCCTCTAGTTCGATAAACTATCCCCTTTTGTTTGATGGTGAAGATTACACACAATGGAAGATCATGATGAGGGCATTTCTCTATTCTCAGGATGAAAATATGTGGAACATCGTTGAGAATGGACCAAGCCTGAAGACTGAAAAAGAAGGAAGAAGGGACATCTACAAGAATTCTTAAGCCTAGGCAGGAGTGGACACAAGAAGAGGTTCGGGACAGAAATTGGCATCGAATTCCTTTTTCACATCCCTATCCAAGAAGAGGGTGAGAATCAGTCACTGTGACACGGCTAAACAGGCATGGGATCTTCTTCAGGTCACTTATGAAGGCAACAAAAAGGTTAGAGGCCAAAAACTTAAGAGACTTGTCTTGGAGTTTGAGAACATGCAAATGGGGGAAGATGAATCAATTAGATGACTTTCATGCTCGTCTTCTGAATGTGACAAGTCAGTGTCACAGTCTTGGTGATCCTTTTGAAGAGCAATAGATTGTTAAGAAAATCCTTAGGTCTCTTTCATCAAATTTTCTGTACATACATGTACATTTGCAAGCATAATTAGCTATAATGGGCTACGCTCATTGTACCGCCAGAAATACTAATTCCCGCCAAGGGAATATCATGCAGATACACAGCCAGGCGAGCAACGGCCTGAGCCTCGGATCACCCCCAGATCACCCCCGACGCGCCGCCACGTTCCGCGCCAAGATAGCATCAGAAGCTCCCAGAGCTGGGGACTGAAGCACATTAGTCCCACATCGAAAACAAAGAGAAGATCAACCTCCTCCTCACCTATAAAAGGTTCTCTCCTCTCTCCTCATTAATTACGCATTTACTACTCATTTATTGTTATGTTGTCTATATACTGACTTAGGCATCGGAGAAGTGAAGACCGCCCAACGCGGTCTCCCTCTGACACCCTGGCTTTTGTGTGACAGCTAGCGAGGATCACTGTATCTACAGAGTAGCGGTCCGCCCACCGGACCCGCGTTAAACGAAGGTTTGGCTACCGCCAGACTTTGAGCATTAACATTGGCGCCTGTGGGAGCCCTTGAACAAAAGGTCATCCCACCACAATCACCATGACTAACGGCAGCGGGGGAAACGCTGAAGAGCAGGCGGACCAATCCGCCATTCCCCAACACTCCAACCCAGCGGTAGGTGTTAACCGCGCACTATTCAACACCCCAGCCGACCTCGGCGGTGAGGCAAATCCAAGCAGCAGCCGCCCACCGGGCTAGGATCTCACCACTATGTACGAGCTGGCACTGGCGGACTTGCACAAGGCAAACAGAGAGTGTGAAGAGGAGCGCAGAGAAAAGGCCGAGGCCCAAAGACAGGTGGCTACACTGATGTCACGTTTTGATGAATTAAAGAGGACACTGGAGGCCACCGCCAATCCAGCGCAGAGCGAGCAATCACGCAGCACCAGGCGTAGTCGGCCCGGCACCAGCACGTTGGTACCAGGGCCAGTCATACAGATGCAGGTACCGCTGAACCCACCTGAACTATTAGGGATGGGACCACCGCCCATTCCCCAACTGATGTTGGAGCAGGAGGCAGAATCACTGCCACACCCCAACCGCTCGGAAGCTAGGGCGAGGACTGAAGGCAATCCGCAGGCAGGTCCAACGGAATATCCAAGCTGGTTCCACCGGCAGTGCAACAGCCCAGATACTGGAAAGGATGCAACAATTGGAGCAGAGATTAGTCCGGGCGGAGTCAGGCGCCCCAGCGCCAACACAAAATCTGCTTTTCGCGTCCAGACCAGAGCCCTTCACCGCTGTGATTCTGCAGGCTATCAGACCAGCGTACGCAAAAACCCCAAAGATGTCACATTACAGCGGCATGTCTGACCCCTTCGTCCATATGGACACCTTCAAGAAGGTCACCAACAACGAGGGATTTGACAAATCAGGGTCAAACAGGGGACTGACGAATCACTAAAGGCATTCGTCACAAGATGGCAGGCGGCAGCATCTCAGTACCGCGATCTAGACAAAACAATGGCTTCGGCGGCCTTCAAGCAGGGACTCCTCAAAGGGCCATTCCTCTATCACCTCAACTACAACCATCCAAATGCAGTATATGACCACGTCATGAGTGAGGCGGTCATTCACGCCCAGGCGGAATTTATCACATATGGAGAAACCCCACCGCCACCAACAACACCAGCAAAGTCAACACAGCCATCCTCCAGTCATCAGGAAACCGCTAATAAGACCCCTGCAACACCGCCAACTGACAAGAAGAGGGAGTGGTAGCAGGGCCACCACCAGAACAAGCGGCAGAAGGACCAACACTACAACAGGGGCAACCGCCCATCCCATGGGGATAACCGCAACAAACAAACAGAGTCCTCTCAGTGGTATGCAGTGTTTACAGTCCTCACGGCCTCGTATGAGGAAATATACAATCAGTGTAAGGATTAGATCCCACCGCCACCCCCACAAAGATACCCAAAAACGGGAAAACCAAGAAACACCGGCAGGTGGTGTAAATACCACGAGGACAGCGGTCACAATACCAACAGCTACAATGCTCTCAAAACGGCCATTGAGACCTTGTACCGTGACGGCAAGATGGAGCAGTTCAAGGTGCGCAAACCGCCACCTGTGATCGCCAACATTGAGACCTTGGGCCGCATCAACACCATCGACGGCAGCGCTCCAATCACTAGCATGTCTCACAGGGCAAAGAAGCGCTATGCACGCGCTAATCACCCAAAGGAAGTCTGCAACATCCGCTACGAAAGATCCGCCAAACTCCCAAATTCAGGTTGGGAACCTATTATCTTCTCAGACGAGGAGGAGCGCGGAGTACATTTACCCCATGACGACCCATTCTTGGTCGACGCCATTCTTGGCAGATTTTCAGTGGGGAGAATCCTGGTGGATAGCGAGTCCGCTGTCAACGTCATCTTCAGCGGTTGCTACGACCATCTCAGGCGGAACAGGAAACTACTCCAGGATCACGAGCCACTGCTCAGCTTCTCCGAGGACGTCACACAACCGCTGGGGTCGGACTACATGCGGCTGGTTATTGGCACTAGTCCATGTATGGCGGAGGTACATACAGAATTCATAATTGTCGATTGCTTTAGTTCGTATAACGCCATCATTGGACGGCCGACACTCAACAAGCTCAAATGCATCATTGCCGGATACATGCTTCTCATGAAGTTCCCCACACCCAACGGCACGGGCTGTGTGAGGGGAAGTCAGCAGTTGGCACGCGAATGCTATTAAACGATTATAGCGCAGTCAACGCGCCGCCATGAAATCCTGACGGTGGGTAATCAGGCACCGCCACCAAATATCTTTGACGACCCTAGGGATGAGGAGAAGAAGTATGTAAAGAAGGAGCCGGTCAACCCGGAAACATCGTTGAGGGTTGTCTCCATCTCAGACGAGCACCCTGAGCGGACAGTCTGCATAGGCGCCCAATTGGACCCAGAGGTAGCGGCGGAACTCACTCAGTTCCTACGTGACAACGCTGCAGTCTTTGCATGGTCATACGCGGACATGCCAGGTATCTCCCCTGAAATCATCACACACAAGTTAACCATCAAACCATCCTTTTATACCATCAAACAGAAGCAAAGGGCCTTTGATGAGGAAAAGTACCGGGCAATAGGAGAGGAGGTTGCCAAGCTCCAGGGCATTGGGTTCATCCGCCAGGTCATCTATCCCCAGTGGATTTCCAACTTGGTCATGGTAAAAAAGCCCAGCGGAAAGTGGCGGATGTGTGTCGACTTCAAAAATCTCAACAAGGCATGCCCAAAGGATAGTTTCCCGCTACCCCGCATTGATCAACTGGTTGATGCAACTGCCGGGCATGAGCTCCTTAGCATGATGGATGCTTTCTCCGGCTATAATTAGATCAAGATGCATCCCGGCGATCAGGAGTGCACCACCTTCACCACCGACAAGGGCCTCTACTGCTACAATGTTATGCCTTTCGGTCTCAAGAACGCCGGGGCAACTTATCAACGACTGATGAACGCCATGTTCGCGGAGCATCTCGGAAAAATAATCGAGGTCTACGTGGACGACATGCTGGTGAAGAGCATAAAAGCCAGCGGACATGTGGCAAACCTCAAGATCATAATAACCATTCTCCTGGTCTATGGTATGCGTCTCAACCCAGAAAAGTGTTTCTTTGGCGTAACCGGCATCGAGGCTAACCCGGACAAAGTACAAGCCATCCTCGACCTGGCGGATCCTGAGTATAAGGTACACGTCCAATGCCTCCAGGGCAAGTTAACCGCCCTTTCCCATTCATCTCCAGACTCACTGATAGGTGCGCCCCATTTTTCAAACTCCACAAAACAGCTAACAAGAAGGTCATCAACTGGAACCCAGAGTGTCAGGCGGCGTTCTAGGGCTTGAAGGAATACCCAGCGGCAGTCCCTCTCCTCTTTGTCCCTGTGCAAGGAGAAACACTGTTCATATACCTAGCGGTATCAGTGTCAGCGGTAAGCTGCGCCATTGTCCGGCAGGAAGGCCAGGATGAGCTCCCAGTGTTCTACGCCGGCAGAGGCATGAACGGAGCAGAACCCTGAGGCAATACTTTCAGGCGCCTCCGCCAATACTTTCAGGCTCACACAATCCATGTGTTAACCAATCAACCTGTTAATGCTCAAAGTCTGGCGGTAGCCAAACCTTCGTTTAACGCGGGTCCGGTGGGCGGACCGCTACTCTGTATACTTGGTGATTCTTGCTGGCTGCCAAATGAAAGACAGGGCGTCAGAGGGAGACCGCGTTGGGCGGTCTTCACTTCTCCGATGCCTAAGTCAGTTGATATATATAGGCAGCACAATAATAAATGAGTAGTTAATGCGTAAATAATGAAGGGAGAAGAGAGGACCTTTTATAGGTGAGGAGAGGTTTGATCTTCTCTTTGTTTTCGATGTGGGACTGATGTGCTTCAGTTCCCAGTTTCAGTAGCTTCTGATGCCGTCTTGGCAGAGTGCGTGGCGGCGCGTCAGTTGTGATCCTGGGGAACTCTTGTGCTCAGGCCGTGGCCCGCCTGGCTGCCTATCTGTGGGTTACTCCTTTGACGGTAGTTGGTACCTCTGGCGGTACGATGAGTGTGGCTGATTATAGCTAATTATGCTTTGCAAACGTACATGTAGGTACAAGTCCCCCAAGTCCCCAGTCAAGGAGGGCAATCTTGGTTGGGGAGTTGATCGGCGGTTTGAAGCGTTTTCTTCCGCTAGACTTTTGCAAAAGCATAATTAGCGTCAGTGCGTTGTCAACCATGGATATTACTGAGCAAACGCTTTATACCCTTTCGGGTGGGCCCCTGCTAGGCCCCCCAGGGAGTCCCCCACTCCCCGGCTAAGATGGACCTCCGGATGGTCGCAAAATTTGTTTGGTGAGGGGGAGCTGCACGGAGCAGAGGGTGTTGGGTAGCGAACCCAATCTTTAGTACCCGAGTGACGGGGGTCAACGTACCTGATCAGGGCCATCGTAGACTGTTGACTAGTCCCCGTGTCCCGTAGGGACGATCTGACTGTAACGCCGCGTGGCGGTCATTTGTCAGAATGAGGCGTGGCCTCGGGATCCGCCGCTGGCGGGTGTCCCCCCGCTGGTTTATAGCAGTAAACAGCGTCCAGTAGACGTGCTTGGCGTTGCTTTATTGAGCGGTACCGCGCTGAATAAAGTACGCGACTTGCCAGATAAAAGAGGTTTCCGCTAGAGGTGTGTAGCGGAAGATGCCCCGTTTGTATGATGACAAGGGAGAAGTTCCGCTGTTGGGAGACTTCGTGAATAACAGCTAGTGAAAAGTTCCGCTGGCGGGGTTCCGCCCAGCGGAGACAGTCACTTGGAGAGGACAAGTGAGAAGTTTCGCTGGCGGGGTTTCGCTCGGCGGAGACCGTCACTTGGAGAGGACAAGTGAGAAGTTCCGCTGGCGGGGTTTCGGTCAGCGGAGACCGTCACTTGGAGAAGGGCGTACTTCGGATTGCTTCCGTGATACGCCTTGACACGTGGCAAATAACTAGAGGGTTAGCGTGTGGAGACGCGTCTCATCAGTCCGGCCGTCTTCTCGTCATTAATGCGAGTAATGATGGATTTCGTAACCGAGGCGACGCCTCGGTTAACCCGGAGGGTGAGTGCGAACAGGGGACACGTGTACGGCTGGGGTGTGATGTCGTTTTCTAGCGGACGGCCCAAAAGCCTCTGACGTTGACATAAAAGGGGGGGAACGTATTGAGAAGGGACATCAGAAAATACATTCGAACTGTTTGTCGTCTTCAAGCTCTGCCCCTCCGAGATTTGCAGAGAGAGAGTGCCGCGCGTTGGTGGAGTTCTCGTGGTCGGAGAGACGAAAACTTCCGTCGTCGGGGCATAGCGAGTATCAGCACGCCAAAGAGTTCACGACTGAGGTGAGTGTTCTGGTTATCCTTTTCTTCGGTTTCGTGTTTTTGTCGATTTATGGGTTTGGTGTTTGTGTCTGGGATTGGTGTGTGAACTGGGTTTCTTGATGTTCGTCGGGGGTGTAAGATGAGATTTGGGGGTAGGTTACGGTGTTTGACAGAGTTGTCAGTTAGGGTTTTGCTAGATGGTTGAATCTGGGTTGAGGGGGGTTTGTTCATATTTTGGTATTTTCTGGGTGGCTGTTCGTGGTGTTTCTGTGCTATACCTGATATAGGGATAGGTTAGATCCTTCTGTGGGCTAACTGATTTGGGTTTTAGGGTTTGGGATGGCCAACGTCATAGAGATCTCGAGCAGTGAGGACTCCGGGTCTGACGTGTCAATCAGTGCGGCGGATAGGGTTTTTATTGACTCGTTGCGTCCGTCTGCCCGTGCAGGAACCTCACTGCCAGAGCCGTTAGACATCGAGCCGCTGCAAACCATACCCTGGGAAGTTGTCATGGGCCGTACGTCGCGTCCGGAGAGTTCTAGGGCGGGTGAGGAAGCTGCTGCGCGGGAGAGGAGTGAGGAGCGGCTAGCAAGTAATAGTGCCGCCAGTGGTTCCGCTGACGGGGGAAACGTGACGGGGGAGGAAACAGAGTCGGCGTGGGTTCTCCAGGATGGGACCCCTGTCGACGAGGCGGGAGGGCGGATGACTGCCGCCGCGGTCAACTGGATGAAGCGGATATACCGGCTGCCGGGAGTGGTGAGACTTCGTCAACCGACGGCGGACGAGAAGGCCTCAATCCTTCCTGCGGGGTTCGCCGCCGTTCACGAGGCAATATTCCGCCAAGGAGTGACGTTGCCGCTTGTACCCAACCTTCAGATCCTGGTGTGCGAGTTCGGCGTCGCTTTTGGGCAGATCTGTCCCAACATGTGGCGGTTGATGCTGGCGATGAACTCCTTGTGGCGGTTATCCGGGTGCGAGGGGCCGACGGTGGCGGAGGTTTTGCACTTCTACGAACTGGTGTACGTTAATCGCCAAGGTTGTAGGGGGCAAGTAAATTTGAGCCGCCGGCAGGGAGCGCCCAAGCTGATAGAAAATTTGAGGGATTCGATGTCCTACTGGCGGGGGACGTTTTGCGTGGCGACGACGGGGTGGGAGTATCAAGCGGAGTCCAACTAGGGGGAGCCGACGTTTAGGATTAAGTCGGAGTTTCAGCCAATCCGAGGTTGTCCGTCGATCTCCGCTGAACATAGTTGGCGGTTTATTGTATATATGTTGCAATCGTTTGACTGATACCATGTCTGTTGTTTTACAGCGGGACTGCGCTACAATCTGACGCGTGAGGAAGAGTGCCGGGTTGCGCGTATGAAAGGTTGTTGGAAGAATTGCAATTTGCTGGACTTCCGTCTCCTCACCGGCTGGGAGTTGTTGGTCGATCAGCAGCTGACGCGCTCTATTGGTAAGAGATCTCCGCCACATTGTATCTCTTGGTAACTTGGTTAAAGCTAACGGGTGTTTGCATGTTCTCAGAGACTCCGCCAGGCAACAAAGCGAGCCGTGACGCCTTTGACAAAGCCATGGACCGTGCGGAGATAGACAACTTCTTGGAGGCGATGTATGCTTCAGGCGAGGCGGCCCAAATGACAGTTGTGAACCCGGAGACGCTGGAGGTGAGCGCATCCGAGGTTCCGGTGACGCTGCCCATGCCGCACCACTCTCATCTAGGGGCCGACGGTCTTCCCAGCGTGCAGGCGGATGGACAAGCGGGCGGGGGAAAAAAGGGATCCTCTGCCGTGCCGCAGAAGGAAAGAGTGGTTGGCACTCGACGTGGGCCACAGAGAGAAAAAGTCGTGGCGCCAATGGGGGCTGCCGCTACTGCGGCCGGGAGACAACCGCCGAAGGGGACCAGGGCTGCGCCCACTGGAGATACCCGGTCGATCCTGCGGAGGCGGCGCCAGTGTGATTCGGCCGGGGAGGAGGATGATGACGAGACCCTCGAGGTCCACAGGCAGAAGAGGAGCCGACAAGACCCGTCGAAAGCCCCTGTGACGGCCGAGAGAGAGATGCCCGTGAGCGATCTGGACTCCTTCGCTGCCTTCACCAAGTTCATGACCGACAGTGAGCGAGAGTTTCTCTATCACCTGTGCGAGCGGTTGGGGTTCGGCGGTCTGGCAGGGATGACGCGACCAACGGCGATCGAGCAGTCTCCTTTTAGCTCAGCCTTTGGGCACCTGGCGGTTGGGCTGAACGAAATGTTCTTGGCGGCCTCCAGGCAACCCCGAATTGAGGGACAGCTCCGGGAGGAGGTTAAGAGGCTTGAGAGGGAGCTGGCGGAGGCCAAGGACAGGCTGGCGGATGTGGAGCGACGCCTGATGAAGGCGGACTGTGACGCTGCGGACGCTCGAGGCAAGCTAGACGTGGCCATTCAGCGGGACATAGAACGAAATGATCAAGTCTCCAAGCTTGAGCAAGACAAGGCCTTGCTGCAAGAGCGTGTGGCCGCCAAGGAGAAGAAAATTGATATCCTGCAGCGGGAGTCTGCCACCAGGCAAGGGGAAGTGAAGAGACTGGAGGGTGAGGTGACCCGGCTGAGGGAGGATGGAAGCCGAGCCGCCGCCGCCGCTGTGGAGAATTTCAAGCAGTCGGCGGAATACAAAAACGCGATGAATGAAGCGGCGAAGGCCGGCGCCCTAGCGAATGTCGAGATGCTGCAAGCGAAGGGTGCCATTGACTGGGCCAAGGCGTCCCTGCCCAAGGCGCCGCAAGCAAAAAATGTAGCGCAGACGAAGAAACCCCCGCCAGTACCTAGTCCCCCAGCAGGAGGTGGCAGCTCAGGCAGTGGGTATCATACTCCGGCGGATGGGAACATAGAGACGCCAAGTCCCACCGCTCGAGGGACTGACCAAACAAGCTGCGCACAGCCGCCGCAGTCCGAAGTAGGCGACGCCGGGGCCAACCCCTGACATGCCGGACGTGCTCTGTTTTGACTGTGTAGCCGCTGAGGCTGAAAATATATGTACTCTCTTTTTTTTTTTTTTTTGAATGTAAGGAACAATTTTTGGGTGGGGAGTCCCAGCCCTGAATATACGAAGTATGGAATTTTTGACGTTGTGTGATATGTCTATACCGCTAGAGTTTTGACTTAGGATTTTCTTTTGCAATCAATGAAAAATTAAAGGAATTAAGATTGGTCCAAGTGCACAACGTAGCGGACGAGGTCCGCTGACGATTGCTGGCGTTGCCAGCTGCCCTCAGTGCTAGACTTGGTAACAATGGTTTGAATAATTCCTCGTTTCATTGATAACTGACTGGTCAGTGTTAACAAAAGTGGGGATGTACCCGTTGGGTAGCTTCCCTTAGCTAAATATTGAACAAAAATTTAGCTAAGTCAAGATGCTCCTGGGTAGCGACATGACTATTTGTAGTAATACCGAAGGTGTTCGGTATTCCAAGGATGGGTCGTAGTGACGCCATCCTTGTCCATTAAGTAGAAGGTGCCTGGGCTAACGACTTCTACTATTTTGTATGGACCTTCCCAAGTGGGGCGGAGTTTTGTTGGTGCTGGAATGACTTCCTTCATTACCCAGTCCCCCAGTTGGAGGTTCCGGGCCTTGACTCTGGCGTTGTAGAAACGCGATACTCGTTGCTTGTTTTGCAGGTTTTGCAAATGGGCCTGGTGTCGTTTTTCCTCTAGGAGGTCCAAGTCCAGGTTGATGCCATCGCCGTTAGTCTCTGGGTGGTAGCACTCGACCCGAGCGGTGGGTTGAGCTACCTCGACAGGCAGAACGGCCTCAGTTCCGAACGTCATACAAAAGGGGGTTTCACCAGTGGCGGAGGATGGAGTCGTCCTGATGGCCCATAGCACTTCTGGAAGCTTTTCCGCCCACAAGCCCTTGGCAGTGTCGAGTTTCTTTTTTAGCAGCTTCTTGATTATCTTGTTTGCCGCTTCGACCTGGCCGTTGGTTTGGGGGTGGGCGACAGAGGCGAAGCTCATCTTGGTGCCCAGGTTGGCGGTGAATGAAATGAGTTCCTCATTGTTGAACTGTGTGCCGTTGTCTGTAATAATTGTGTGTGGGACACCATAGCGGCAGTAAATGTTTTTCCAGAGGAAGTGAATGACTTTGGCGGTAGTGATGGCCGTCAGTGGCTCTGCCTCTATCCACTTGCTGTTGTAGTCGATAGCGACAATGATGTACTTGAACTGTCCTTTGGCGGTTGGGAATTTTCCCATCAAGTCGAGGCCCCATGTAGAGTGGACCCATGGACCGATAATGACTGAAAGTGGTTCCACCGGCGCATGCGGGAGATCGGCGAACTGCTGGCATCTGTGGCAAGATCTTGACACCTGCCGGGCGTCCTCACCAAGCGTAGGCCAAAAGTAGCCCTGTCGCATTGTACGATTGGCCAGGGATCTGGCGCCCGAGTGGTTGCCGCACTCCCCGCCGTGGATTCCTGCCAAAACGACCTTTCCTTCCTCCGGGGTTAAACAGCGGAGGTTGGGGTGAGTGAACCCCTGGCGGTAAAGCTTGCCATTCTGGATATTGTAGCGGGTTGCTCTCCGCTGAATTTGGCGTGCCTTGACCTTATCCTCGGGTAATGTGCCGCTGCGCTTGTATGCAGTGATCTCGTCCATCCAGCTGGGGTTGATTTCAATGTTGAAGATCTCTGCTAGGGTCTTTGTGATGCTTGGCTTGTCAAGGCATTCCACCTTTGTGTCCGCTGGACTTTGATAAGGCTGGGCGGTTGCCAGTCTCGCTAGGGAATCAGCCTTGGCGTTCTTTTCCCTGGGGATTTGTGTGATGGTGTGGAAGTTGAACTTTTTTAGCAACGTTTTGACATATCCCAAGTATGCCGCTAACTGCTGGTCCTTGGCCTGGAAGCTGTCGTTGACCTGGTTAACGACTAATTGAGAGTCGCTGAATATGTTGACGTTGTCAGCCCCTGAGTCAATGGCGAGGAGTAAACCGGCGATAAGTGCCTCGTACTCCGCCACATTGTTTGAAGCTTTGAAGTTGAATTTCAACGCGTACTCCGCGTTCAGTCCCCCGGGTCCTGTTAGTATGACTCCGGCGCCGCTGGCCTTGGCGCTGGAGGACCCGTCCACGTGTAGGTTCCATTCTGACTGGAGGGGACTCGCCTCCCCAACGGTTACCACTTCCGCTCCGGGCACTATACCGGGTTCAGGT
The DNA here is from genome assembly GCF_958449725.1 of Rosa rugosa. Taxonomy (NCBI): domain Eukaryota; kingdom Viridiplantae; phylum Streptophyta; class Magnoliopsida; order Rosales; family Rosaceae; genus Rosa; species Rosa rugosa. The sequence continues at coordinate 8,785,617 of NC_084825.1, forward strand.
TGACGTTCGGTGAGTTCAGCGATGAAGTCTGCCACTGCCTGGCCCTTCATGGCGGTTCTTGGTTTGTATTCTATGTCGAACTCGCTGAGCTCGATGGCCCACTTGCTGAGGCGCCCCGAGTGTTCAGGGTTCTGCATTACCTGCCTCAGTGGTTGATTGGTCAACACATGGATCGTGTGGGCTTGGAAGTATTGGCGGAGGCGCCTGGCGGCGACGATAAGTGCAAGGGCCAGTTGCTCCAAGGGAGGATACCTTGTCTCTGCTCCGTTCATGCCTCTGCCGGCATAGAAAACTGGGAGCTCATCTTGGCCGTCCCTTCGGACGATTGCGCAACTTACCGCCGACGCGGATACCGCCAGATATATGAATAGGGTTTCTCCTTGGACAGGGACAGAGAGGAGAGGGACTGCCGCCAGGTATTCTTTCAGGCCCTGGAACGCCGCCTGACATTCTGGATTCCAGTCGATGACCTTCTTGTGCTTTGTTTTGAGGAGTTTGAAGAATGGGGCACACTTATCAGTGAGTCGAGAGATGAATCGAGAAAGGGCGGTTAACTTGCCCTGGAGGCACTAGACGTGTACCTTATACTCGGGGTCCGCCAGGTCAATGATGGCCTGGACCTTGTCTGGGTTAGCCTCGATGCCCCGTTCGCTGACAATGTATCCCAGGAATTTGTTAGCGGTGACTGCAAAGAAACATTTTTCTGGGTTGAGGCGCATACCATAGGCCAAGAGAATGGTTACTATGATCCTGAGGTTTGCCACATGTCCTCCGGCCTTTATGCTCTTAACTAGCATGTCGTCCACGTAGACCTCGATGATTTTTCCCAGATGCTCCGCGAACATGGCGTTCATTAACCGCTGGTAAGTGGCACCGGCGTTCTTCAGACCGAAAGGCATGACATTGTAACAGTAGAGGCCTTTGTCGGTGGTGAAGGTTGTGCATTCCTGGTCGCTGGGGTGCATTCTGATCTGATTGTATCCGGAGAAAGCGTCCATCATGCTGAGGAGCTCATGTCCGGCGGTTGAATCGACCAACTGATCGATACGGGGTAGCGGGAAACTATCTTTTGGGCATGCCTTGTTGAGGTTTTTGAAGTCAACACACATCCGCCACTTGCCGCTGGGCTTTTTGACCATCACCAAATTGGAGATCCACTGGGGATAGATGACTTGGCGGATGAATCCGATGTCCTGGAGCTTGGCGACCTCTTCTCCGATCGCCCGGTATTTTTCCTCATCGAAAGCCCTCCGCTTCTGCTTGATGGGATAAAAAGAGGGTTTGATGGTCAGTTTATGAGTGATAATCTCAGGGGAGATACCTGGCATGTCCGCATAGGACCATGCAAAGACGGAGGCGTTATGACGTAGGAATTGGATGAGTTCTGCCTCTACTTCTGGGTCTAGTTGGGCGCCTATGCGGACTGTCCGCTCAGGGTGCTCGTCCGAGATGCAGACAACTTTCAAGGATGTGTCCGGGTTGACCGGCTCCTTCCTTACATACTTCTCCTCCTCATCCCTAGGATCCTCGAAGATATTTGGTGGCGGTGCCTGGTTTCCCACTGTCAGGACATCATGGCGGCGTGTTGACCGTGTCATAGTCGTTGAATAACACTCGCGTGCCAACTGCTGGCTTCCCCGCACACTGCCCGTGCCGTTAGGCGTGGGGAACTTCATGAGAAGCATGTATCCGGCGATAATGCACTTAAGCTTGTTGAGCGCCGGTCGTCCGAGGATGGCATTATATGAGCTGAGACAATCAACGATTATGAATTCTGTATGTACCTCCGCCATACATGGACTAGCGCCAATAGTCAACCGCATATAGTCAGAACCGAGCGGCTGTGTGACGTCACCAGAGAAGCTGAGCAATGGCTCATGGTCCTGGAGCAACTTGTTATTCCGCTTGAGATGGCCGTAGCAACCGTTAAAGATGACGTTGACAGCGGATCCGCTATCTACCAATATTCTCCCCACTGAGAACCTACCAAGAATGGCATCGACCAAGAAGGGGTCGTCATGGGGTAGGTGCACCCTGCGCTCCTCCTCCTCAGAGAATGTAATAGGTTCCCAACCCACCTTTGGGACTTTGGCGGATCTCTCGTAACGGATATGGCACACCTCCTTTGGGTGATTAATGCGTGCATAACGCTTCCTGGCCCTGTGAGACAAGCCCGTGATTGGAGCACCGCCGTCGATTGTGTTAATGCGACCCAATGTCTCTACGTTGGCGATTACGGGTGGCGGTTGGCGTACCTTGAACTGTTCCATCTTGCCTTCACGGTACAAGGTCTCAATTGCCGTTTTCAGTGCGTTGCAGCTGTTGGTATTGTGGCCGCTGTCTTCATGGTATTTGCACCATCTGCCGGTGTTTTTAGGTTTGCCCGTCTTTGGGTACTTTGCTGGAGGAGGTGGCGGGATTTGATCCTTGCACTGATTGTATATTTCCTCGTACGAGGTTGTGAGGACCGTGAACTGCATATCGCTGAGAAGACTCCGTTTGTTTGCTGCGGTTATCTTCCTGGGTTGGGAGGTTGCCCTTGTGGTATTGATCCTTCTGCCGCTTGTTCTGGTAGTGGCCCTGTGGCCATTCCCTCTTCTTGTCAGTTGGCGATGCGGCGGGTGCTTTATTAACGGTCTCATGACTGGAGGTGGGCTGTGTTGCCTTTGCTGGCGTTGCCGGTGGCGGTGGGACTTCTCCATATGTAATGAATTCCGCCTAGGCGTGAATGACCGCCTCACTCATGATATGGTCATATGCCGCATTTGGATGATTGTAGTTGAGGTGATAGAGGAACGGCCCCTTGAGGAGTCCTTGCTTGAAGGCTGCCGATGCCATCGATTTGTCCAGATCGCGGCACTGAGATGCCGCCGCTCGCCACCTTGTGACGAATGCCTTTAGTGATTCGTTCTCTCCCTGCTTGACGCTGAACAGCTGACTCGTGTTATGATGTCCGGCGGACAATAAGATGAACCGGGAGAGGAAGGTTTGTGACAGTGCGTTGAACGAGTCAATGGATCCTGGCGGACATTCGAAGAACCAATTCATTGCCTCTCAGTCTAGTGTTTCGCTGAACAAGTGGCAGAGGGTGGGGTCGTCAAATCCCTTGTTGTTGGTGACCTTCTTGAAGGTGTCCATGTGGACGAAGGGGTCGGTTGTACCGCTGTAATGCGACATCTTTGGAGTTTTAGCGTACGCAGGCCTGATAGCTTGTAGGATTGCAGCGGTGAAGGGCCCTGGTCTGGACGTGAAAAGTGGACTTTGAGTTGGCGGCGTGGCGCCCGACTCCGCCCGGACCAACCTTTGTTCCAACTGTTGCATCCTCTCCAGAATTTGGGCTGTTGCGTCGCCGGCGGGTCCGGCGTATGTACTCCTCTGGGTTTGCCTACGCCCTGGCGCAGGCGGATCGCCCTCAGTTCTTGCCCTAATTTCCGAGCGGTTGGTGCGTGGTACCGACTCTGCCTCCTGTTCCAACATGAGTTGGGGAATGGGCGGTGGTCCCATCCCCAGTAGTTCAGGGGGGTCCAGCGGGACCTGCATCTGTACGACTGGTTCTGATCCCAATGTACCAGCGTTGGGATGACTACGCCTTGTGCTATGCGAATGCTCGCTTTGTGCCGGGTTGGCGGTTCTTTCCAACGTCCTTTTCAGGTCATCAAAGCGTGACATCAGCGTAGCCACCTGCTTTTGGGCCTCGGTCTTCTCTCTGCGCTCCTCCTCACGCTCCCTGTTTGCCTTGTGAAGGTCTGCCAGTGCCAGCTCGTACATGGCGGCGAGGTCCTGGCCTGGTGGGCGGCTGCTGCCTGGATCCGTCTCACCGCCGGGGTTGGTTGGGGTGTTGAATAGTGCGCTGTTGACACCTACCGCTGGATTGGATGGTTGGGGAATGGCGGATTGGTCTGCCTGCTCATCAGCGTTTCCCCCGCTACCGCTAGTCATGGTAGTTGTGATGGGATGACCTCTTGTTCAAGGGTTCCCACAGACGGCGCCAATGTTAATGCTCAAAGTCTGGCGGTAGCCAAACCTTCGTTTAACGCGGGTCCGGTGGGCGGACCACTACTCTGTATACTTGGTGATTCTTGCTGGCTGCCAAATGAAAGACAGGGCGTCAGAAGGAGACCGCGTTGGGCGGTCTTCACTTCTCCGATGCCTAAGTCAGTTGATATATATAGGCAGCACAATAATAAATGAGTAGTTAATGCGTAAATAATGAAGGGAGAAGAGAGGACCTTTTATAGGTGAGGAGAGGTTTGACCTTCTCTTTGTTTTCGATGTGGGACTGATGTGCTTCAGTTCCCAGTTTCAGTAGCTTCTGATGCCGTCTTGGCAGAGTGCGTGGCGGCGCGTCAGCGGTGATCCTGGGGAACTCTTGTGCTCAGGCCGTGGCCCGCCTGGCTGCCTATCTGTGGGTTACTCCTTTGACGGTAGTTGGTACCTCTGGCGGTACGATGAGTGTGCCTGATTATAGCTAATTATGCTTTGCAAACGTACATGTAGGTACACAACCGCTGAGGCAAGTGATGCAGAACCCTGAACATTCGGGGCGCCTCAACAAGTGGGCCATTGAGCTCAGCGAGTTCGACATTGATTACAAACCAAGAACCGCCATGAAAGGCCAGGCAGTGGCGGACTTCATCGCTGAACTCACCGACTGTCAGCCAGAACCCGGTACCGAGACAGAGCCCGGAACAGAAATGGTAACCGCCGAAGAAGCAGCTCCCCCACACTCAGATTGAAACCTGCATGTGGACGGCTCCGCTAGCGCCAAGGCCAGCGGCGCCGAAGTCATCTTAACAGGACTCGGGGGGACTGAACGCGGAGTACGCGTTGAAATTCAACTTCAAAGCTTCAAACAATATGGCGGAGTACGAAGTATCATCGCCGGCCTACTCCTTGCCATCGACTCAGGTGCTGACAGCGTCAACATATTCAGCGACTCTCAATTAGTCGTTAACCAGGTCAACGACAGCTTCCAGGCCAAGGACCAGCAGTTAGCGGCATATTTGGGGTACGTCAAGACGCTGCTCAAAAAATTCAAATTTCACACTATCACACAAATCCCCAGGGAAAAGAACGCCAAGGCTGATTCACTGGCGAGACTGGCAACCGCCCAACCACATCAAAGTCCAGAGGACACAAGAGTGGAATGCCTTGATAGACCAAGTATTACAAAGACCCTGGCGAAGATCTTTAACATTGAAGTCAATCCCAGCTGGATGGACGAGATTATCGCATACAAGCGCAACGGGACATTGCCGGAGGACAAAATCCAGGCGCGACAGCTCAAGCGTAGAGCAACCCGCTACAACATCCAAAATGGCAAGCTTTATCGCCAAGGATTCACCCATCCCAACCTCCGCTGTCTAACCCTAGAGGAGGGAAAGGTCGTCCTAGCGGAAATCCACGGCGGAGAATGTGGAAACCACTCAGGCGCTAGATCCCTAGCCAATCGTACAATGTGACAAGGCTACTTCTGGCCCACACTCGGTGATGACGCCCGACGGATATCGAGATCTTGCCACAAATGCCAACAGTATGCTGATCTCCCACATGCACCGGCAGAGCCGCTGTCAATCATCATCGGCCCATGGGTTCACTCTACGTGGGGCCTCGACTTGATGGGAAAATTCCAAACCGCCAAGGGCCAGTTCAAATACATCATTGTTGCTATCGACTACAACAGCAAGTGGATAGAGGCGGAGCCATTGACGGCAATAACCACCGCCAAGGTAATTCACTTCCTCTGGAAGAACATCTACTGCCGCTATGGTGTCCCACATACAATCATTACAGACAACGGCACGCAGTTCAACAACAAAGAACTCATCTCTCTTACCGCCAACCTTGGCACCAAATTGAGTTTTGCGTCTGTCGCCCATCCCCAAACCAACAGCCAGGTCGAAGCAGCAAACAAGATAATCAAGAAGCTGCTAAAAAAGAAACTCGACGACGCCAAGGGTTTGTGGGCGGAGAAGCTCCCAGAAGTTCTATGGGCCATCCGGACAACTCCAACTTCCGCCACCGGCGAAACCCCTTTTTGTATGATGTTCGGAACAGAGGCTGTCCTACCTGTTGAAGTAACTCAGCCTACCGCTAGGATCGAAGGCTACTGCCCAGAGACCAACAGCGACGGCGTCAACCTAGACAAGGACCTCCTGGAGGAAAAACGACACAAGGCCCATTTGCACAACTTGCAAAACAAGCAGCGGGTATCGCGTTTCTACAACGCCAGAGTCAAGGCCCGGAACCTCCAATTGGGGGACTGGGTAATGAAGGAAGTAATTCCACCGCCAACAAAACTCCGCCCAACTTGGGAAGGTCCATACAAAATTGTGGAAGTCGTTGGCCCAGGCACCTTCTACTTAATGGGCAAGGATGGCGTCACAACGACCCACCCTTGGAATACCGAACACCTTCGGTATTACTACAAATAGTCATGCCGCTACCCAGGAGCATCTTGACTTAGCTAAATTTTTGTTCAATATTTAGCTAAAGGAAGCTACCCAACGGGTACTACCCCACTTTTGTACACGCTGATTAATCAGCTATCAATGAAACGAGAAATTATTCAAACCATTGTTCCCAAGTCTAGCACCGAGGGCAACTGGCAACGCCAGCAATCGTCAGCGGACCACGTCCGCTACGCGGTGCACTTGGACCAATCTTAATCCCTTTAATGTTTCATTGATTGGCAAAAGAAAATCTCAAGTCAAAACCCTAGCGGTACAGACATATCATGACAAACACCAAAATTCAAAATTTCATTCCATATAAAAATATTCATTACAAAAATTTGTTACGAAATAAGAGGGAGGTTCCAACATCTCAGGGGTTGGCCTCAGCTTCTTCACCTTCAGCATGCGGCGGCGGGTGCGCGTGGCTTGTTTGGTCAGACCCTCGGGCGGTGGGACTGGGAGTCTCTATGGTACCGTCTGCCCGAGTATGAGCCGCCAGGAAACCAGCACGGGACACCTCCGATTGGGTAGGAGGAGTCCGCTGGGAACCATCCGCCGGGCATGCGCTACTCTCTCCACTTCCCGAGCGAGCGCCTTCCGCTGGGACAGGGACCACACCTTTCGCCGGCGGGGCATTCTTGGCTGTCGGCACAGTGGGATGGGCCGCCTTCGCAAAGTCAATAGCGCCCTTCTTCTTCAACATCTCCACATTTGCTAGGGCCCCAGCCTTCATCTCCTTAGTCATGGCCTTGTTATACTCCGCCAACTGTTTGAATGCCTCAACAGTGGCGGCTACAGCACTGCTCCCTTCAGCTTTCAGGCGGGCGACCTCACCCTCCAGCCTCTTCACCTCGGCCAGTCTGGCGGCGGACTCCCGCTGCAGGATATCGATCTTCTTATCCTTAGCGGCTACCCGCTGCTGCAGCAAGGCTTTGTCCTGCTCCAACTTGGAGACGCGGTCATTCCTCTCTAGGTCCCGCTTAATGGCCACCGCCAGCTTACCGCAGGCGTCCGCGGCGTCGCAGTCCGCCTTTGTTAGGCGCCGTTCCACCTCTGCCAGCCTGTCCCTCGCCTCCGCCAGCTCCCTCTGAAGACTTTGGACCTCCTTCATGAGCTCCCGCTCAACCCAGGGCTGCTTCGACGCCGCCAGGAACATCTCATGCAGCCCAGCTGACAATTGACCAAAGGCCGAGCTATAGGGCGTCTGGTCAATAGCCGTTGGCCGCGAAATTCCCGCTAGGCCGCCAAATCCCAGCCGCTCGCAGAGATGGTAGAGAAACTCTTGTTCACCATCAGTCATGAATTCGGCGTACGCGGCGAACGAGTCCAGGTCACTCGCGGGCGTCTCTCTCTCCACCACGGGAGCCTTGGGCGGAGCTTGCCGAGCCGTCTTCTGCTGGTGGACCCTGATGGTCTCCACATCGTCCTCCTCTTCCTCGACGGGGGAGTCAATCTGCCGGCGCTTTCTCTGGAGCACCCCGGTGTTCCCGGCAGTGGGCTTCGATCCCTTCGCCGGCTGATCCTCCCTTGCAGTGGTGACAGTCTTCACCGGCTGCACCACTCTCTCCTTTTGAGAACCACGCCTGTTGGCAGGCACCCGCTCCTTCTGCGGCGCGGCGGTAGAGGATCCCTTCTTCCCGCCAGCCACTTGGGCCCCCGCCTGAACGACTGGCAGGCCGTCATCACCAAGATGGGAGTGGTGCGGCATGGGTAGCACCACCGGAACCTCGGACGGGCTCAGCACCAGCGTCTCGGGGTTCACAACAGTCTGCTGGGCCGCCAGCCCTTCGGCGTACATGGACTCTAGGAAGTTTTCGATCTCGGCGCGGTCCATGGCCTTCTCGAAGGCATCGCGGCTCGCTTTGTTACCTGGCGGAGTTTCTAAATATATATATATATATATATATATATATATATATATATATATATATATATATATATAACCAGTTAGCCTGAGGTACTCTGATCGAAGGAACAATGTGGCGGAGATCTCTCACCAACGGCGCGAGTTAGTCGTTGATCGACCAACAACTCCCAACCGGTAAGAAGACGGAAATCCAGCAAGTTGCGATTCCGCCAGCAGCCTCTTATGCGTGCCACGCGACACTCTTCTTCATGTGTCAGGTTATACCGCAATCCCGCTGCACAAACACAGTAATCGTTAGTAAAATTATAAGTCTACGCATTGGATATGTTGAAACTCCGACTTAATCCTAAACGTCGGCTCCCCCTCGTTGGACCCAGCTTGGTACTCCCACCCCTCCGTGGCAACGCAGAAGGTCCCCCACCAGTAGGACATGGAATCCCTTAGGTTCTCAATCAGCTTGGGCGCTCCCTGGCGGCGGCTCAAATTCACCTGCCCTCTGTAACCTTGGCGCTTCACATACACCAGCTCGTAGAAATGAAGCACCTCCGCCACAGTAGGTCCCTCACAACCGGACAACCGCCATAGTGAGTTCAGCGCCAGCATTAACCGCCACATATTGGGGCAAATTTGCCCAAAGGCAAGGCCAAATTCGCACACCAAGATCTGAAGATTTGGCACCAGCGGGAGTGTCACTCCTTGGCGGAATATCGCCTCATGCACGGCGGCAAACCCCTCTGGGAGAATCGACGCCTTCTCATCCACCGTCGGCGGACGCAGCTTCACCGAACCCGGCAACCGGAACATCCGCTTCACCCGATTAACGGCGGCAACATTCATCCGCCCTCTTGCCTCGTCAACAAGGGTGCCGTCCTGGAGGACCCACGCTGACTCGGCATCCTCCCCCGCCATCTCTCCCCCACCAGCGGAGCCGCTGGCGGCACTGTTGCTTGCCAACCGCTCATCACGCCTATTTGTGGCAGCGGCGGCCTCTCCTGCCCTAGAACTCTCTGGACGCGAGGCACGACCCATAACTACTTCCCAGGGTATGGTCTGTAGCGGCTCAACCTCTAGCGGTTCTGGCAGTGAGGTTCCTGCATGGGCAGACGGACGCAACGAGTCAATAAATATTCTATCTGCCACGCCGAACGACACGTCAGACCCGGAATCCTCACTGCTCGAAATCTCTACGACGTTAGCCATCCCAAACCCTAAAACCCAAATAAGTTAGCGCAAAAAAAAGATCTAGCCTATGCCTATATCAGTTATAACCAAGAACATCAAGAACAGTTTACCCAGAAAATGTCAAAACAAGAACAAACACTCAACCCAGATTCGACCATCTAGCAAATCCCCAAATACCAACCCTCTTCCACACACCATAACCCACCCCCAAATCCCACTTCACAACTCGGAGCACACCAAAAAAGACTAGATAACACCCCAAAAAACATAAACAAACAGAAAACCCAGCAACGAACAGAGCCAATAAAACAGGAATGGGATTCGAGATACCAACCTCAAACCAAACTGGTGTGCTCGTGAGCGCTTGTCTTCACCAGTGAAAATTTCGTCCCCCCAGGTTCGATAACTCCACAGAATCGTAGTAGTCCTCTTCACAAATCGTAGACAAACAGAGCTTAAAGACGACGACTCAGGTTTGAAGTTTTCGCAGAAGTGTCAAATCTCGCTGAGTTCCCCCCCTTTTATGTCAACATCAACGCATTCTAAACCGTTCACTCAAAAACGACATCGCGAACCAGCCGTACACGTGTCCCATGTCTCCACTTACTCTCCGGATTAACCGAGGCGTCGCCTCGGTACGGAATCCATAATTACTAACATTAATGGCGAGAAGACGGCCAGGCTTAGGAGACAAACCTCCAGACGCTAACCCTCTAGGGGATGGACACGTGTCGACCACCATCAGACGAAGCGTCTAATGGACGTAACCACTTGGGAAAAAATCACTAACCGTCCACTTGGGAAACCCCGCCAGCGGAACTTCTCCCTTGTCACCTCCCAAGTGACGAAGTCTCAACTGAGCGAAACCCCGCCAGCGGAACTTCTCCCTTGTCACCTCCTAAGTGACGAAGTCTCCGCTGAGCGAAACCCCGCCAGCGGAACTTCTCCCTTGTGACCTCCCAAGTGACGAAGTCTCCGCTGAGCGAAACCCTGCCAGCAGAACTTCTCCCTTGTCACCTCCCAAGTGACGAAGTCTCCGCTGAGCGAAACCCCGCCAGCGGAACTTCTCCCTTGTCACCTCCCAAGTGACGAAGTCTCCGCTGAGCGAAACTCTGCCAGCGAAACTTCTCCCTTGTCATCCTGCAAGCGGGGCCTCTTCCGCAACACACCTCTAGCGGAACCCCTTATCATCTTGCAAGCTGCGTACTTTGTTCAGCGCAATATCGCTCAATAAAATATCGCCAGGCACGTCTACTGGACGCTGCTTCCTGCTACAGTCAGCGGGGGGATATCCGCCAGCGGCGGATCCCGAGGCCACGCCTCACTCTGACAACGACCGCCACGCGGCGTTACAGTCAGACAGTCCCTACGGGACACGGGGACTTGTCAACAGTACGACGGCCCTGATCAGGCACGTTGACCCCCGTCACTTGGGTACTAAAGATTGGGCTCGCTACCCAACACCCTCTGCTCCGTGCAGCTCCCCCTCAACAAACAATTTGTCGACCATCCAGAGGTCTATCTTCGCCGGGGAGTGGGGGACTCCCTGGGGGGCCAAGCAGGGGCCCACCCGAAAGGGTATAAAGCGTTTGCTCAGTAAATCCATGGTTGACAACGCACTGACGCTAATTATGCTATTGCAAGTCTAGCGGAAGATAACGCTTCAAACCGCCGAACAACTCCCCAACCAAGATTGCCCTCCTTGACTGGAGACTTGGGGGACTTGTACATACATGTACATTTGCAAGCATAATTAGCTATAATGGGCTACGCTCATTGTACCGCCAGAAATACTAATTCCCGCCAAGGGAATATCATGCAGATACACAACCAGGCGGGCAACGGCCTGAGCCTCGGATCACCCCCAGATCACCGCCGATGCGCCGCCACGCGCCGCGCCAAGATAGCATCAGAAGCTCCCAGAGCTGGGGACTGAAGCACATCAGTCCCATATCGAAAACAAAGAGAAGATCAACCTCCTCCTTACCTATAAAAGGTTCTCTCCTCTCTCCTCATTAATTACGCATTTACTACTCATTTATTGTTATGCTGTCTATATACTGACTTAGGCATCGGAGAAGTGAAGACCGCCCAACGCGGTCTCCCGCTAACGCCCTGGCTTTTGTGTGATAGCTAGCGAGGATCACCGTATCTACAGAGTAGCGGTCCGCCCACCGGACCCGCGTTAAACGAAGGTTTGGCTACCGCCAGACTTTGAGCATTAACATTTTCAATCCAAACAGACAACTATAAAGGAGGCTCAAGACCTGGACACCTATTCTCTTGACGAACTGGTAGGTAATCTCATAACCTTTGAGATAAGGATCAAACCCGAGAAAAAGGTAAAAAATGTTGCTTTCTCTTCTGTTAAATAGAAAGATGATGTTGATGATGATTATGTGGATTTAGTGTTGTTGACAAAAGAGTTAAAAAAAAATCTATAAAAAAAAACTCTTCGAAAATTTTTCCTAACAAACCTAAATGCTTTGAGTGTGGTGATGTGGGTCATCTTGAACCTGACTGTGGCAACAAGAAATATAATTCACGGAGCAACAGGGCATTGAAATCCACCTGGAGTGACAACGATGAGGGTTCTCAATATGAGAATGAAGAGGCAAATCTTGCTTTTACTTCCTCTCTTCGTCACGATTCTTGTTTGAAAGAATAGGAAGAAGAGTGTACTAACCTTGACAAAATTAACATTTTGCAGGAGGAGTTCAAGTCCCAGAATTGGGACAAAGAGCGTGTTGATCTTATTGACAAAATCAAAATCTTGCAGGTGGAAGTTAAGGCTCAGTCCACACTAAATGTTTCACTAACTGTTGAGAATGAGAAACTGCAGGTTGAGCTAATGATGTTAAGGAAAGGTTTAGCAAGTTCTCAATTGGTTCTGAAAAGGTTTCTAAGATGATTGGCATTGGCAAATCACACAACAACAAAGAAGGCTTAGGTCACGGAGGTGAAACTTGTAAGACTTTAACCTTTGTAAAAGGTACAAGATGTGATGCCGCTTCTAGCTCAATGCCATCGTTCAGTGACAACAGTTCTGTTCTGAAGTTACCCAAAAGTATAGAACAAAATCTGAAGCTTCAACCTCATCAGAAAATCACTCAGGTTAGTGCTGACAGGCACAACTATGTGCGTCAACCCATTAAAGTTGTCACCAAATTGATTTTGAGCGACGAATTTTAGGTTGTCACATAGACATTAACCGAAAACTCACAGAAGTGGTCGCTAAATCAGTATTCAGCGACAAAAATCTAGTTGTCACATAAACATTAAGCGACAATCTGCAAAAGTCGTCGCCTAATTAATCTTTTGCAAGGAAGTTAAAGTTGTCACAAAAACATTAATCAACAATTAGTAGAAATTGTCGCCTGATTGACATTTTGCAAGGAATTGTGTGTCGCATAATATCATATTGGCGACAACTGTCAATTTCTCGCAAATACCTACTTAATGCGACAAATTGGTTGTTGCCGATAGGATCATGTGTGATAACTGAAATTTCCTCGTATTTGTCAAGTTTTTGCGACGAATTTTGGGTTGTCACAATGAAATTCCTCGCTTTTGCTATTTTCTCTTGTAGTGTATGTTCATCAACCCAAAAGCTTCTCTCCTACTTGTCATTATTGTGGAAAGTTGGGACACATTCGTCTTAGATGTAATCTGCTCCATAAGGAATCTCAAATACTCAGAGAACAGAAGAACTCAGCTCAACAGCCTCTTTGCAAGCTGAGCTGAAAGAACATATGAAGTTAATAAACAGGATTGCAGAGTGTATTGCAATCCCCAAAGAGCAGAAGTTGAAGCAGAAGCAAATCTGAACTAAAAAAAGTTCTAATAATTGTTTTTCTGCTCATATGGATAATCTTGATAACATGCTTGAGCTTGCTTTTGTTCCTACTAAACACCAATTGGCTTATTTGTTTACGAAGCCCTTAGACACAGCTCGATTTGAATCACTTAGAAGCGCCATTGGTGGGTGCTCTAAGTATTGATACTCTCACTTCACTTGATCCATTTTGCATGCATTCATACTGTATGATCTCATAGTATTATAAGTGCATTGTTCTTTTTATTTCTACATTTTTTATTTTCTGCTTTCTGGAGAATCAAGATTGCATGTGAGGTTTGTATCTCAAAGTGTTTGACAGATCAAATTGAACTTAGATTGACAAAGTGTTCTGATATTTTTCATAAACCTGATTGTGATGAGTTAAATAACATGTTTTGAATTGGTTCTTGCATCACTCGGTAATCTTGAGCTTGACCTACATATTCTTCATCACTTTGTATTCTCATATGCACACATACTCCCTTGTGGTGGTACATATCTTCTTGGTTGATTTGATTTTTGTTCACACATACTAAGTGAGTGAATATTGTTGTTGCTCCCTATTAAAAAGGTACAAATATTTGGAGCAAGGCCAGACTATTCCCAAAGTAAACAGGCCTTGGTCGTGGTGAACGATATGTGGTTTGGAAAGTAAAGGGAATGGTTTGGTCACCCCGGTGGATTGTGAAACTATTGACTCGAGTTGATGTGTCCTTTGGGATGTCCTTGTTACATCTAGTACCCTAAAGTCAACTGACTTGGGAGTTGTTGGCATAAAACTTGTTACATAAGTCTTAGTTTTCTTGTGAAAAAAAAAAAAAGTGAAAATTTCATAATGTGTGAAGGAAAATTCTACCCTCACTACAACAAAACTGGTCTTTTACGACACACAATGTGTGTCGTAAAAGATAACTTCTTGGCACAAAGAAGCATGTTGTAAAAGAATTAATTTTGTTGAATAATTTTGTATTGATTCTTCATAATATTAGGGGGCCCCTAATATTAGTTTTATAAATAATTGCAGAGATGTTGTAGTTGGTCATTAATAATCATCAACACTGCAAGTAATATAGTCTTTTTTAATTTCATATCACCTACAAAGGGGAAACTAATGTCAATAGGCCAAATGTAAGTGGAATGTCGTAAGTTCGACTCATACAAAACTAGTTGTTGATATAATAAAAAAATAAAATATCATGTCACCCTTCCACATCATCAACAATATGAATTACCAAACCCTTTATTTTAATTATAGTATACTTTGTATTATTACAATAGGTTGACAAGTCAGGGCTCATTAAGTCGAAAGGATCTGGATCAGCTATATAATTTTCGGACATTGGCAACTTGCTAGTTTAATTTATTGCATAACCGTTTGAATCTGGAGAGTAGCTAGTTAAAGTCTTACAATATGGTTTCGTTCTAGTAGAAATAAAGTGAACCCCATGAAAAGAGTTGGTGTGTTGGCTCTTTACTGGCACCATCCATCACATTTGAGTTGCACGCCATTAGTTTCCCCCAGTTTACCCTTACACTACTAGCTATTTGGCCTATCGGCACAACCACTTTTTTGTGCCTATTGAGTCTATTTTGGGGACAAATGACTGTGGCTATTCGCCTTTAGCCACAAAAAACATGTTTGACACTAAATGTACCAACTCTAAATTGGTTTTCTACCAATGGACCACCACCTAAGCTGGCCATCACACTTGAGGCACTTCCCTTGAAAGTCCAATATCTCCCTCTCTTCATTATCTCTTCTCACATTGAACAGTATGCATTGTTTACTTTTGACCAAAAAATATAAATATATCTTTCCTGCTTTTCATGATAGCGACAAGGAACCTTTCTTCTTGATTCGTTCTTGGCATCTCCAATATCTCCCTCTCTTCATTATCTCTTCTCACATTGAACAGTATGCATTGTTTACTTTTGACCAAAAAATATATATATATCTTTTCTGCTTTTCATGATAGTGACAAGGAACCTTTCTTCTTGATTTGTTCTTGGCGTCTCTAATTGATCATATAATTTTGTTTTGGGGAAATTTATTATAGACCCAATTCCTATAAAATCTAGTGGAAAAAACTCACCTATTTTTTTTTTTTCATTCTACACCCAATTATGCCAATTAGGATAAAATATTGCCTTTCTTTTTTTCTAGAAATTACACATATTGCCACTATTTAAATCTGATAAACATAAGTCAACTAGCAAGATTAACGTTCTCTTTAAATACCTTAATTGTAGATTTTAAATACCTTATTGTAGATTTTTTTTATTGGTCACATTATTCCAGCAGTTTTCCTTCTACTCACCATCATTATGGCTAGAATTATGGAGTTTTTCTTTATACATTTCTTTTTAATTCAATTTTTTACAGATTTAAATGATTGTAGGATATAAATTTTTTTTGACCTAGCAGAGCTCTGCTAGGGTTTACTTTCTAGCCTTCTAGAAAGCAAGAAATCTGCAGCCATGGATATGGATGTGCTTAGTTGGAATTGTAGAGGGATCTGCAACGATAGTACAACAAGGGCCTTGAAGGATCTCATCTCTCAAAATCGTCCTCAAATAGTTTTCCTTTGTGAAACCAAAATCAGTTTGTTATCTGATTTTAATGCCCTTCGTGCTGCGTTGGGTTTTCCTCATGCTTCTGAAGTATTGAGTAATGGTCTATCTGGTGGTTTGGGGATGTTTTGGACTGATGATGTTCAGGCAACGATCGGGACAGTGTCTGCGCATCATATGGATCTCTTTGTAGATTGCGGTGTTGGAAACCCTCGTTGGAGATTGACGGGGTTTTATGGCTATCCTTGTACAGGTGACCGAGATCGATCTTAGCAATTGTTGAAGGATATGAGTGACCTTGATTCCTTGCCATGGGTTGTCATTGGGGATTTCAATGAAATCCTCAATAGTAGTGAGAAGATAGAGGGTCTGGTTCGAGTAGAACAACAAATGCGTGGATTCCGTGATGCCCTAGGTTATGGAGACTTACTTGATCTAGGGTTTCAGGGACCTCAATCCACTTGGTGGAATTCAGAAACACAGCTTCGCTTAGATAGAGCAGTCTGCACGCTGACTTGGTGTGATGTTTATGGCCATGCTTGATTGCGACATCTCCCACCAAACGATTTTGACCATGTTCCAATCTTATTACATGCAAGTACTGCGCCTTTGACTACGAAGAAGTTTCGTCACCGTTTCAAGTTCGAGGCTTATTGGTTACAGAATCTTGAATGTGATGCAGTAGTGAATACAGCTTGGTCTAGGGATGTTACATGTTCTCTTATGTACCAGGTTACACAAAAGATCAGTTATACTAGACTGGAGTTAGACAAATGGCAGAAAAGAGCCTTCAAAGGTAGACAGATGCAGATGCTTGGAGTTAGGGCAAGGTTAGAAGAGCTTCTTGATGTCCATTTAACTGAAGAAGTGGTTGTGGAGAAGCGGCAGCTGATGGGAACCTTACAGCAACTACTCTCGCAAGAGGAGAGCTTTTGGAAGCAGCGTTCAAAAGTGCAATGGTTAAAAGAGGGGGACCGTAACACTAGATATTTTCACTGGAAAACGGCTAATAGGAGAAGGAAAAATACACTTCGTGGTTTATATAATGAGGATGGAGAATGGTGTGATGATGATGAGGGACTAGAGAAAGTAGTTACCTCTTATTTCTCTACAATGTTTACTGCTTCAGACATTGATTTTGGGGCAATGAGTACTACTTTGGAGGCGATACAGCCTTGTGTATCTCAAGCAATGAACGAGCAGTTGTGTGCATCATATTCGCAAGATGAGGTAAAGTGTGCATTGTTCCAAATGTATCAAACTAAATCACAAGGACCGGATGAGATGCCTCCTCTTTTTTTTCAACATTCTTGGGTTAACATTGGTGGTGATATTATTGAGGTTGTGCAAAGCTTTCTGCAAGCTGGTCAACTTTTGAGGGAGATCAATTTTACTCATATATGTCTAATTCCAAAGGTGGACAATCCAGAACATATGTCTGATTTGAGACCTATTGCATTGTGTAATGTAATTTACAAGATTTGTTCGAAAGTAATTGCTAATAGTTTGAAATTGATATTACCATCTGTGATATCACCTTTTCAAAGTGCATTTGTGCCTGGGAGATTGATCACAGATAACATCTTAGTGGCCAATGAAGTGGCTCATTTTGTGCATAATAAACGAGACGGCAGTGAGGGTTATATGGCTCTCAAGTTGGATCTTAGTAAAGCTTATGATAGGATGGAATGGAGTTTTCTCAGGAAGGTTATGGAACGATTTGGTTTTTCTTCCAGTCTGATCGAGATGGTGATGCAATGTGTCAGCTCTGTAAGATATTCTTTCCTACTATGTGACAAACCTCGGGGATATGTTACACCTAGTAGAGGATTGAGACAGGGTGACCCTTTGTCACCTTATCTGTTTCTTATTGGAGCAGAAGGGTTTTCTGCTTTGCTTCAACAAAAACAGGAGTTAGGGTTTTTGCCCGGAATTGAGGTATGCTTTAATGCTCCCGCTGTAAATCATCTATTATTTGCAGATGATAGCATGCTTTATGCTAATGCTTCTCTTGAAGATTGTTATCATATTCAAGAGGTTATTGAGACATATGGCAGGGCTTCTGGTCAATTAGTTAATTTTGATAAGAGTTCTGTTGTGTTTAGTAAAAGTGTCTCGGAATTTATGAGGGAAGAAATTGCTAGCCTCTTGAGGGTGGAGGTAGTGGAGTCTCATGAGAAGTATTTGGGCTTATCAATTTATGTTGGGAGGCAGAAAACTTCTACTTTTCAATATATCAAGGACAACTTGGCTAAGAAGTTAGCTAATTAGCAAGGGAAAATGTTAAGTGGAGCAGGGAAGGACATCCTCATTCGGGTGGTTGCTCAAGCGTTGCCTACATATGCTGTCACGCCCATGATTTTTAACACAAATAAAAATCGATATATAATCCCATAATTATACACGCGTGATCGTTCAACCATCAATACCAAGTACTTGGAAACTTTTTTCCCTTTAAACCACATACATATTGATGCCTTGAACCCACTATGTCAATATTGTCCCGCCCACAGAGTCATATATTACATAAGCTTACGAATTAAATTGTCAACAACAAAATAAAACATAAATGCTCCTCAGAGCTTACTACAACGGAAGTCCAAAATAACGGTAAAGTCAAAAAAATGGATTCCTACCGTAAAGCTGCAAAGGCGCTATCTCAGCTTCAGCCCCGATTATCCTACCCTGCAGGATTAACCCCTACACCGTTTGAATGGTGCACCGGGTTGCCACACAACAAACCCGGTAAGCTTTTGCAAGCTCGTATGAGTAACTCAAAATAGTCAACACAACTCACACCAGAAATAAGGAAAACAACTCACGCTTTGATCCCTTAAAACACGAATAAAGGAGAATAACCCACCCTTAATTTCCTTTCAAATCGAAATAAAAGAAAGCAACTTACACCTTGGTTTCTTTTAAAACAAAACATAGAAAGCAACACACTCCTTGGTTTCTATCAAATATAACATAGAAAAGAACTCACACCTTGAATTCTATCAATCGTACTATAGAAAGTAACTCACACCTTGATTTCTATCAAATATAACATAGAAAACAACTCACACCTTGAATTCTATCAATCGTACCACAGAAAGCAACTCACACCTTGACTTCTATCTATCAAATATAACATAGAAAAGAACTCACACCTTGAATTCTATCAATCGTACCATAGAAAGCAACTCACACCATGATTTCTATCAAATCGTTAATAAGGAAAACAACTTGCACCTTGTCCCCTTAAAAACCGTTAATAAGGAAGAAAGTCACACCTTGTTCCCTAAAAACACGTAATCTCAGGAGTTAGATATAACCAATTCCCGTTACCCCATGAATCACAATTGTGGCAGACAAACTAGAGCTCTAACTGAAAACGTAACCACTCGTTCGGAAAAAGACGTGATTACTTGATATTCTGCCCAAGGTCATAGACCTTCATTCCTCAAACTTTTCAGTCCCTTGGAATAAAACATTAAAGGAGTCGCACTTGATCCAAAATGTTACACAAATCTCAACGCTTTTCAAAACAAATTGAATCAACAATTCCACAATCATTTGTTTTCCGAAAAGCCACAACACAAAATAATAAAAAGCATCATTCATGCATATTGTTTTCATAAATCAACAAAATCCACCAACCCATATATATTTCACATAAATATATATATACGTAGTCATCCGCTCATGAATGCCTGCTAATACCAACTATAGTTTGCAGTTAAATAAATAACTCTTGAAACGATAAAGGTAATTCCGCTCATAAATGAACCTTGTGAGATTACTCACATAGAAATTCCCGCTGCGTTTTCACACCACTAGACTACTTACAGAACGCTCTCTGTCAAGCACCTAAGAAAATACAGCCTTGATTCAGTCAATGAAACACAAGAAATAACGTTCGAAACCCTAAATCGAACTAAAATTCCCAAAGTGACGCCAATTGAGCTGAAACCACATCCGAGACCACCCAATGTCTCCAGAATACTTCTACGATCAATATGTCCAAACCACAAGTCGATCAGACGCTCGGATCCTCACGGATCGAATAAATCAACCGGTATAAAACCGTAAAAATCCTAACAAATTCATATTGTACTTACATAGGCATTTGCAAGCATAATTAGCTATAATGAGCCACGCTCATGCTACCGCCAGCGGTACCAACTCCCACAAAAGATGTGACCTACGGAAACACAGCCAGGCGAGCTTCCGCCTGAGCCCCTGCTCACCCCCAGATCACCACTGACGTACCGCCACGCGCCACGCCAAGACAGTGGCAGAAGTTCCAGAAAGCTGGGGACTGAAGCACATCAGTCCCACATCAAAAACATGGAGAAGCTCAGCTCTTTCCTCACCTATAAAAGGTTCTCTCTTCTCTCTTCATTAATTACGCATTCAATACTTACCTATTGTTACTTTGTCAACATAAATACATTAATTAACTTAGGCATCAGAGAGTTGAAGACCGCCCAGCGCGCTCTCCCTCTGACGCCCTCTGTATTTTACTTGACAGGTAGCGGAAGCTCTAAGAACACCACAAGTAGTGGTCCGCCCATCGGACCAGCGTTAACGAAGGTTTAGCTATCACTGAACTTTTAGACATTAACATTGACGCCGTCTGTGGGAACCTTAAACAAAAGGCCATCCCACCACATCCACCATGACTAACGGTAGCGGGGGAAACACGGAGGAGCAGGCGGATCAACCCGCCAACCCCCACCCCACCAACCCAGCGACTAACGTTAACCCAGCGGTTAATGTTAATCGTGCACTGTTCAGCACACCGACCAACCCCAACATGGAACCCCAACCCAAACAACAGCGGAGGCTCAACCGAGCGGTAGCTGCCCACCGGTGCAGGACATCACCGCTATGTATGAGCTGGCACTGGCGGACCTTCACAAAGCAAATAGAGAGCGCGAACAGGAGCGCAGAGAAAAGGCCGAGGCCCAAAAGCAGGTGGCCACGCTGATGTCAAAATTTGACGAGTTGAAGAGGGCGCTGGAGGCAAACGCCAACCCGGTGCAAAGAGAGCAATCGCGGAGCACCAGACGCAGTCAACCCAACACCGGCGGAATGGTACTCGGACCAATCATACAGATGCAGGTACCGTTGAACCCGCCAGAGCTACGGGGAATGGGACCACTTCCTCCGCCCCAGCTAATGTTGGAGCAGGAGGCGGAGTCTCAACCATTCACCAGCCGCTCAACAGTCAGGGCTAGAACGGAAGGTAATCCCCCGCTCCCAAGCGGGAGCTGGTTCAGCGGAACCTCCAGGAGGGGCCTGCTGGTGACACGACCGCCCTAATCCTGGAGCGGATGCAACAACTAGAGCAAATGCTAATCTGAGAGGAGCCAGGCGCCCCAGCGCCAATTCCTAATCCACTCTTTACGTCCAGGTCGGGCCCATTCACCGTCAGGATCCTGCATGCCATCCGCCCAACACACGCAAAGACCCCAAAGATGTCACATTACGGCGGCATGACTGACCCTTTTGTCCATATGGACACCTTCAAGAAAGTCACCAATAACAAGGGATTCGATGACGCTACCCTCTGCCACTTATTCAGTGAAACATTGGATGGCGAGGCAATGAGTTGGTTCTTTGAGTGCCCGCCCAGTTCCATTGACTCATTCCACGCATTATCAAATGCTTTTCTATCTCGGTTCATCCTGTTGGCTGCCGTACACCACAACACAGCTCAACTATTCAACCTCAAGCAGGGAGCGGAGGAAACATTGAAGGCGTTTGTTACCAGATAGCGAGCGGCAACATCCCAGTGCCGCGATCTTGATAAGACAATGGCGCTGGCAGCCTTTAAACAGGGACTCCTCAAGGGGCCATTTCTCTATCACCTCAATTACAATCATCCAAATGCCGCTTACGACCAGATGATGAGCGAGGCTGTCATTCATGCACAGGCGGAGTTCATTACATATGGAGAAACCCCCCCACCACCACCAACACTTATAAAATCCACCCAACCCTCCGCCAGCCATCAGGAAACCGCTAACAAAACCTCCGCTACATCGCCAACTGATAAGAAGAGAGAGTGGCAACAAAGCTCCCACCAGAGCAAGTGGCAGAAGGACCAGCATTACAATAAGGGCAACCGCTCATCTCATGGGGATAACCGTAATAAACCGACGAAATCCTCCCAGCGGTATGCAGTTTTTACAGTCCTCACAGCCTCGTATGAAGAAATATACGACCAATGCAAGGACCAGATTCCGCCACCACCCCCAAGAAAGTACCCAAGGGTGGGTAAACCGCGAAATACTGGCAAGTGGTGCAAGTACCACGAGGACAGCGGTCACAACACCAACAACTGCAATGCGCTCAAAACCGCTATTGAGACTTTGTACCGTGTTGACGAGGTTACGCTCGGTGTAAGTTGCATGAGTGCCATGAAGGCAAGCGTTTGTAATTCGTGAACGATGAATACGCGAACGCTTGTGTTTGCTTGGTTTTCGCTCGTATTAATGGAACGTGAAAAGAATTCGATTTGTTGCAAACGACAAATGGTAGATGAATTCAATATTCCATTAATGTGTACTATGTTGAGGAGACGTGAGTGTGAAGCTTGGGATTACCTGGAAGGCAAGAGCGTTAAAGCTCGAGGTTGCCACGAAGGCGTGAGCGTGAAGCTCGGGGATGCCGCGAAGGCGTGAGCGTGAAAGCTCGGGGATGCCACGAAGGCGTGAGCGTTAGAGCTCATGAGCGGGAAGCTCGAATGTGATGCCCTGAGGCGTAAACGTAACCGTTGCTAATTATGCTGGGTTGTATGTACAAGTCCCCGAAGTCCCCAGTCAATGAGGGTTTTCTTGCGGCGTTGATACCAAAGCGTAGCTCTGTGCCGTATTACGAGCATAATTAGTGCAAGTGAGTCGTCCATCTAGAATTGGTAGGAGCAAGCGCTTATGCCCTTTCAGGTGGGCCCCTGCTAGGCCCTCCAAGGAGTCCCCCACTCCTGGCTGTAGACCTCCGTATGGTCGGGAAATTGTTTGATGAGGGGAGCTGCGTATAAGCAGTGAGTGTTAGGTAGCGAACCTAATCTTTGATACCCAAGCGTCGGGGGTTAACTGCCGGATCAATGGTTGCCGTGGGCTACGTTAACCGGTCCCTTTACTCTTTCCCGGAGGAGAAAAGCTTGACTGCAATGCCGCGCAGCGGTCATCGTCATTATCAGGCGTTGCCTTACCGCTTGGCGGTTGGTCGTGGAGTCTAGACCCGTTTGGGTCTCTTTCCCGTGGGGAGTGTTTGACAAAGTATGGTGCCCAGAGGCTGGACCATATGTTTACATATAGAGTATATGTAAAGTTTGTAATTGTATGAACAATGACAAATAAGTATAGCAAGTAATAATATATGGATCTTATGGCCATGTGACATGCATATTAGATAATTGCAAGTGTGATGGGTGTCCATATAAAATTTTGGGAGTAGCTTCCGATGAAAGCTATGAAGCATTGTGAACCTAGAACTTAACTAAAGCATGTTGGATGTGTTTGAGCGAGTTAGGTTGTGTTCGAGCAAGTTGGGTGTAGTTGAGTGGGTAGGCGTTGTGCGAGCATGCGGGGCGTGGCCCAAGCAAGTCGTGGCCATGCTCGATACCCAAGCGAGTCGTAACCCAAACAAGTCGTTATCCAAGCATGTTTAATTAAGTCATAAGTGTCACAAGCTTTTAGATGTGGCATAATTTGTTTAAGTGAGTGACACATGTTTATTTAATTGAATTACAATTAAATAGAAGCATGGAATATGTGTATAGCATGTACTTGTAATGAAGTTGCTAATAACATTTTGCATTTTGTAAACATGCATAAGGATCATTGAGACCGGTATGTGAAGCATAGCATATCTAGCATGTAATGCCTAGAAGGCGTTTGCCGAATCTACAAAATTTTGTAGGCATGCTTAAAAGTTATAAAAGCATGGCATTGTCATGGCACTAGCTCTAATTGAAAGAGCGTAAAGAAAGGAAGATACAGTTATTTATCTTATGCCGATTTGGAGTGAGTTGAAGTTGGAGTTGGAATTGATATAAGTACCCCAAATCATGTTGGAGTTGTCCAAGCATGACGCTCCATTGCTTTGGTGGATAAAGTGCTCCGATAATGTATATCAACTCGTAGTTGAGGTATCATTTGCAAGTAGTTGAATGCTCGGTAGAAATAGTTGAATTTCCTTGAAACAAAATAGATGATTAATATGTGTATTTGTAAAATCAACATCAATAATTTGCATATGTACTTTGATAAAATTGTAAGTAAAGTGTATAAGCAAATGTAGTGTTTGATGACAAATAACATGTATGTATGTATATATATATATATATATATATATATTTTGAATGTCGAATTTGCGGGGAACATACAAACTCTCATTATGTGTGATGACAATTGAAACATGGTAGTAATGGTACAAATGCGTCATTTATATGTGAGTGTACTAATCATATGGCATAAGTAAGATAACCATTTGATATATATAGATGATTAGATACATAGCGGCAATTTGTATGCTTGCTTTGATATGTAATTTAAGTAGCTGAATATGCTATTTTTTCCACAAGTTAATGTGTGAATTAGTAGCTCCAAGTATAAAATAATATGTTGAGACCAAGGCCAAAAGTTTCATTAACGTGATAGTGGGAGCACAATCCATTCAACTATCACCCTGCTAGCTAGTGGTTTAAAAGCTAATGAAGATAGGCTGAACACAATTGGTATTGATAGCTAGCCTCACAGTCTGTGATCAAGTAAAGATGGAGCATGCATTCTTTATATGACTTTGAGGCATGCATAAAACGTACTTGGTAGTATACATAAGACATAAATAGATGATTATATATCTACTTATGTAGTACTGTGGGCAACATGCAATGATAGGATTATAGGAAGCCTATGTGTTACCACAAGAATAGGACAAGCTCGGTGTCCTTGCCATATGAAGATCTCTTGCATGTCATTGAATAAATGTGCAGAGCACATGCAACAATATCATTGATGAAAATGTAGTTGTGCATGGAACTATGATCTAGTGTGTTCTTGATACGTGGTATTATATCACAGCAAACTAGTGATATCAAATGCATGATATTGTTGCATGGATTGAGCACAGTGCATGAGATATAATTGACTAGAGTCATGTTCCCCTGGTCAGCTGCTGACCAGGGGAACATCTCTGTAATGGTGAGTCATCAAGTAAAATTGCGATGCGCTGGGTGTGGGTGACCACAGAATTATGTGCAACAATATAAATTAATATGGGTAAATTAGGAGGTAGCCAGCAAGCTAGTTTAGCATTTGTTTCTTTAGGACTTAAGTGGCAGCTTGTGATTTAGCTAAAAAGGCTGCAGATGCATTGCTCGACAGCGGTGCGTGTCTCTGTCAATTAACTAAACGTGATGGCGCATGTGGCCAACAGTCGTAGCATTGCTATGAATATATATACAATGCTGCAATGAATATGTGTGGAGTACGTGTGCGTAGACATGCTCTTAGTGAGTACGAAGATATGCTTAGCTTGTCAGTGCTCGTATCAGTTGGGAGAAAGTAGGGGTCGTCAACGGGCCGGGCCGGGCCGGGCCTTGCTATATTTTTAAATAATTGCGGGCCGGGCCGGGCCGGGCTTTATTAAAAATCAAAGGATCCAAGCCCGTCCATATAAAGCGGGCCTTGCGGGCTTTTTCGGGCCGGGCCGGGCTTAGCCTTGCGGGCTTTTTTGGGCCGGGCCTTGCGGGCTTTATTTATAAATAAATATTTAAAGACACAAGTATTTTTTTTTTTTAATCAAGCTTTGGAAATTCAATGGATAATGATCAAATACAACCAAAGATAACAATCTATATAACTATATTGTACCAAAAAAAATCTATATTTATATATAGATACTAATTTGTTGATAAATAAATTTTTAAAGACACTAATTTTTTATAAATCTATATTTATACATCATACACTCCAAAGAGCTACATATAGCAATTCAAAGAAAATGAGAAACCGACCGTTGGATGAGTTTATTACAATAAATTATGAGTGTGGTAAAAAATTTAGCCAATTTAACCATATTTTTGAATCCGATCGGATTGGTCAACCGTAGTCACTTATATGTTTTATTGGTTGACCGATGCCGTGACAACTGCGAAACGTGCTTATTTTTTCACATCACGTTTATATATATTCCATCAATGGATGTGCGTGGATATAAGATAAAAAAAATTAATTTTAATTACAAACACATTGGTCTATACCAATTTTATTCCTATAGTTGTATGACTTATACATTGCATTTAAATTGTTTAGGTTCATTCTAAAGCAACCATGAAGTAGAAAATGAATTCGGAGAAACCAACCGCTCGATTGAGAGATTGTAATGTTTTATGGTGGTTGTAGAAAATTCAGCCAATTTGGTTCTCGTTTCGAATTCGATCAACTAGGTCAAACGTAGTTACTCTTATAAACCTATATTTATATATCATACACTCCAAAGAGCAACCCCTATCAATTCAAAGAAAATGGAAAAACAGACCGTTGGATGAGTTTATTACAATAAATTATGAGTGTGGTAAAAAATTTAGCCAATTTCACCATATTTTCGAATCCGATCGGATTGGTCAACCGTAGTCACTTATATGTTTTATTGGTTGACCGATGCCGTGACAACCGCGAAACGTGCTTATTTTTTCACATCACGTTTGTATATATTCCATCAATGGATGTGCGTGGACATAAGATAAAAAAAATTAATTTTAATTACAAACACATTGGTCTATACCAATTTTATTCCTAAAGTTGTATGACTTATACATTGCATTTAAATTGTTTAGGTTCATTCTAAAGCAACCATGAAGTAGAAAATGAATTTGGAGAAACCAACCGCTCGATGGAGAGATTGTAATGTTTTATGGTGATTGTAGAAAATCCAGCCAATTTGGTTATCGTTTCGAATTCGATCAACTAGATCAAACGTAGTTACTCATATAAATCTATATTTATATATCATACACTCCAAAGAGCAACCCCTATCAATTCAAAGAAAATGGAAAAACCGACCGTTGGATGAGTTTATTACAATAAATTATGAGTGTGGTAAAAAATTTAGCCAATTTCACCATATTTTCGAATCCGATCGGATTGGTCAACCGTAGTCACTTATATGTTTTATTGGTTGACCGATGCCGTGACAACTGCGAAACGTGCTTATTTTTTCACATCACGTTTATATATATTCCATCAATGGATGTGCGTGGATATAAGATAAAAAAAATTAATTTTAATTACAAACACATTGGTCTATACCAATTTTATTCCTATAGTTGTATGACTTATACATTGCATTTAAATTGTTTAGGTTCATTCTAAAGCAACCATGAAGTAGAAAATGAATTCGGAGAAACCAACCGCTCGATTGAGAGATTGTAATGTTTTATGGTGGTTGTAGAAAATTCAGCCAATTTGGTTCTCGTTTCGAATTCGATCAACTAGGTCAAACGTAGTTACTCTTATAAACCTATATTTATATATCATACACTCCAAAGAGCAACCCCTATCAATTCAAAGAAAATGGAAAAACCGACCGTTGGATGAGTTTATTACAATAAATTATGAGTGTGGTAAAAAATTTAGCCAATTTCACCATATTTTCGAATCCGATCGGATTGGTCAACCGATATGTAGAATATATATATGCACATATTTTATATAAGAACTTCCCCACACACACACACACACACACACACACACACACACACACATATATATATATATATATATATATATCTCTCTCTATACACACACTCATATAGATATATATATATATATATATATATATATATATATGTGTGTGTGTGTGTGTGTGTGTGTATTTATATATATGTATATATAGACACATATAGATATATATTTGTGTGTGTGTTTATATAGATATATATATAGTCATATAGATATCTATATGTGTCTATATATACATATATATAAACACACACACATATATGATATATTGATATATATATATATATATATATATATATATATATATATATATATATATATCTATATGACTATATATATATATATATATATATATATATATAAACACACACACAAATATATATCTATATGTGTCTATATATATATATATATATATATATATATATATATATATATATATATATTTATAAACACACACACACATATAGATATATCTACATATATAACACACACACACACATACATATATATATATATATATATAAACACACACACACATACATACATATATATATATATAATATTTTGCGGGCTTTTACGGGCCGGGCCTAGAGGGCTTTTACGGGCCGGGCCTAGCGGGCTTTTGGCGGGCCGGGCCTATGGGCCGGGCCGGGTTTTTGCGGGCTTTTTTGCGGGCCTCCATCGGCCCACCAAGGCGGGCTTTTGCGGGTTTTTTGACGGGCCGGGCCGGGCCAAAAGCCCTGCGGGCCGGCGGGCCTCCATCGGCCCACTTGATCCGCGGGCTTTTTGATGAGGCCTAGGAGAAAGTGATAAAGAGGAACTTAGCTTGCATATTTTGTTTCAACCGAAGTGAATGACCAATGAAGCTCTGTTCAAACCAATTACTGGGAGCTGTTGGCGGAGCCTGGGCCAGTGGTAGCGGAGCTTTTGGCCAGCGGTAGTGGCTAGCGGAGGATACTCGGCGGATGATTGCTAGCGGTTGACTGCCAACGGAGGATGGCCAGCGGAGTTGGTCCAGCGGAGGTACTGCATAGCGGTTGGCAAGTGATCGAGATTAGGCCTCTTGGCCGCGGTTACCTTCGCTAAACTGACCCGCTAAGGAGGCTCTGTTGCTTACGGTGTGCCCAAAGAGGATTTCTGGGTGTCCAAGTTTGAGTGGCACCCAATGAGGGCAGTTTGGCTCGTTGAATTTGCTGCTCAGAGCAAAATATGTTATTCTCTTTAGAATGCCTTCTGAGTTGGAAGAGGAAAGTTGTGGACAAGTGGGTGTCCAAAGAAAATGTCAGGGTGTGAAGAGAAGATCTTGGTCTGAAGTGTTGTTGTTGGCGGAGTGCTATGAGTGGCGGAGCGAGGATTTTGAAAACATAAATTTTTTAAAATAAAGTTTATATCAATTACATAAGTAAATGTACTCGACCAGATTTCATATTTGGAAATCGTCCATATTAGTTATTAGTCTTATCTTCTATACTACTAGTATAGAAGATAAGACTAAGTAAAAGCATCTTTCTCAATATATAAAATCAAGCATATATTTTTTTATAGGAGAACTATATTTTTATACATGAATGAAGAAAATAGGTGCAGTGCCAAAAAAAAAAAAAACAAACAGCTATGATCGATAATACACAAAAAAAGGACCCCTATTAAATAGACATATATAGACATAATTACCAATATTATATTATATTATATTTTAACATCATTAGACAATTGCAGAACTTAGTGAGCACTACAAACCCCCAGTTATATTTTTTTTTAAAGAATGGAAGCCCTTAGTATTAATGAACGGGACGAAGCTGAAGTATAAGTGTAATAGTATATTAATTAGTCTGCATGTTAAGTAGGAAGTATATATGTTTAATTAATAGGGGAAATGCTCATTTACCTAATTTTAGCTTAAAATTTGCTCACTTGCTGTACTAACTGTTTTTTAACTCTGTTTACCCAAAACACTCTAAAGGGATTATCTCCCTAATATCCAATTAATTCTTTTTTATTAATTTTTTGGACTTTTTTGCCCTCTCCTTCAATCTCTCTCTCTCTCTCTCTCTCTCTCTCTCTCTCTCCAGACGACGTCGGATCTCTCTCTCCCTCCCTCCATCCCTCCAGCAGGTCGCCCACGACGCCGGCTCTCGCCATCGCCGCGCCGAAACTCGTCGTCGTGCTCTCCGTGGCCAGGCTCGACGCTAAGCCGACGGTCCTCGTCGCTGAGAAGCTCGGCGAGGCCAGGTTTGACCTTCTGAAGGAATCGGCGACCGCCAGTAGAATCGGGTACGTCTTCGATTTGCTTCTGTCTCTCTCGCTGGCAACTGATCATCACGGAAATCGCAACTTGATTGTATCTCCAGTCCCGGGCTGCAACCGGAGTCGTTGCAATCGGAGTCAAATCAGTGTGAAGGCAAATGGTCAACCGGAATTGTTGCAAAATGACTGGAATTGTGGGCAAAATCGTCAACCGGAGTCGAGATTATTGGGGAAAATAATCTTCCTATTGGGGGGCAATAATGTGTCTTAATTGTTGTAAAGTCTCTATAATTGTGTTCAGTGATATTTTCCTTTGTGTTTAAAGACTGCTTCTACTGTGTTTTGGTATTTCTGATATATTATTGGGGGGCAATAATCTGTTTATTGCGGGGCAATAATATATTTGTTTTGTTTTTTTTTTGGAGGAATATGGTTGATCCTTTTGTTGTTAGGTGCATTTATTCTTGTTAAGAGGCCACCCGGGAGGCCTAGGGTGAAGCGGTTCAAGTGAAGTGGAGAGTGTGAAAAAAAGGCAATTCGTTGTGGACTTAAATTCACCAAGTATTGAATTTGAATACCTGTACTTTTGTAAACTAATTTAAAACCAAACTGAGTTACTTCTGACCATCTATAAAAAAATTATTGGGGGGCAATAAACTTTTTATGACCCCCCAATAAACCTAATTATTTTGGTTAATGAATCTAGCAGCATTTTGTTGAAATGACCTGTAATAAATGAACCACAGTTAAGACATTATTGCGGGGCAATAATCTGTCTATTGCCTCCCAATAGACCACCCCAAAAATCACCAGTTTCTATCATTGACAGATTATTGTACTTTAATAAACTCAAAACAACATAAGACTTATCAAAACTCTAATTTCAGTGATTAATTAACCACAGTTAAGAAATTATTGGGGGGCAATAATCTGTCTATTGCCCCCCAATAGACTACAGTTTTGACGTCGTCCGAGACCTGCAAGGAGATGAGCTTCGGAGCCCAGACCCGATTCCGGCGTAGAGCTTCGGAGTTTCCGGACATCTGACAAACAAAACCGGCGAAGCCCAGACCCGATTCAGGCGTGGAGCTTCGGAGCTTCCCGGACATCTGACGAACAAAACCAGCGAAGCCCAGACCCGATTCCGGCTTGGAGAGCTTCCCGGAAATCTGACGAACAAAACCGGCGAAGCCCAGAGGGGTTGGGATCGTGGAGTTGGATGGCGTCATCCTCTGGTGGTCTGACGGTGGGACAGAGCGGCGGCGGTGGAGGTCGACATCGACGGTGGAGTGGTGGGCGTGGTGGCTTAGAGAGAGAGAAAGAAAGAGAGCCTGAGACGAGGTTAGAGAAAGAGAGAGAGAGAGAGAGAAATAGATGAGGGGGAGGAGAGAGAGATATGAGTGTAATTTGTTAATTAAAATGAGGGCAATACTGTCAAACACTGTTAGATTGGGTAAATGGGGTTAAAAAACTGTTGGTGGAGTAAGTGGGCAATTTTTGGCCAAAAATTAGGTAAGTGATCACGGCCCCTAATTAATATAATATATATATATATATATATATATATATATATATATATATATATATATAGGTTAAAGAGTTGACTGGGGCACGGGACCCACTAGGACTCTTAGTGGCTCCGCTTCTAAGTGTTATCCTCCCTAGTTACTAAAGCTGGCGCTGGCCGAGATGGTCGCTGGCCTTGCTAGAAGTGGGCTTTGGGTGTCGGCGTTCGCTACCGCTACCGCTGGGAGTCGCTGACGTTGGCCTCGTTAGGCGCTGGTGCGCGCTGGGCCACTGACCGCTAGTACCGCTGGAGCTGGGTTAGAGTCAATAGCGGTAAATTTTTTTTTTTTTTTTGGCACGCTAACGCAGATCAAGCTTGGTGATGGGTGGTTGGCGGAAGTTGCTGCCTGGCTTGCTGGAGGTGCAAGGCTTGGCCGTGTCTTGCTTGGCGGAAGTTTACGTTGTGCACTAGGCCTTGATACCGCTGGCAGTTATCACGCTAGCCCCGCTGGTGCTAGCAGTTGTTGCTGCTGATGTTAGCGGTGCTGTGAATTGACGCTCAGCGCAAGGATGAGAGCGTAAAGGGAAGAACGGTGCCTTGCCGCTTGTCGAATGTCGTGTTGGTGAAAAAAAAAGATAGAGGCAAATGGGTGTCCAGAGAAAATTGGCACCTAAAATAATTTTTTTTTTTTTTTTTTACCGCTGGCATGATGTTGTCGTAAGAGGCCAATGTGCCACTTGATGTTGACAACGTTGGTGTAAGGCTAGGCTAGGCGCCCAAGTTGCTTAGTTTTTTTTTTTTTTTTGGCGTTGACCAACCTTGACCGGGGTTGACCAGGTGTTGACCAGCCTTATGGGCGTTGACCGAGCCGGATGGGCATTGACCTGCCCTATGGGCGTTGATCGAGCGTTAACTTGACGCTAGCGGGCCAAAGTTCATGGTACGTGACGAAGCTTTTGTGTTGGCTTCCCACAGATGGCGCCAATGTTAACGTTAGAACTGAAGGCTCTAGTTAGCTTTAGAGAGAGAGAGAGAGAGTAAGAGAGAGAAAGAGGGACACGCAATGTATAGTGGTTCGTCTCTCAGCTTAGCGGGAAACTACGTCCACTTAAAATGTTTAACTATGTGTTTGGGCCTTGCGGCCTAAAGGGATTACAAGAGATGTAATGGGATGGATGTTTAAGTGGGAGGAGGGGTCCCTTTTATAGGTAAGGGAACCCCTCTCCTTTTGTTGAAACCAAAGAAAAAATTATTATCAATTATATCGGTCCAGTTTTAAAGCCCAGCTTACTTGGCTTAGGAGTACTTGGTGAGTAGACTCCCTATCATATGAAGACTCCACGCTGACAAAGCAAATGAAGCGGCAAAAGAAAAAGGGTGATCAGCTATCATACAATTCAAAATTTTGTTATCCAACCAAACTTCAATTATCAATCTTGAAAGATAATGATAGGATGGAAACGTGAAACATGCATGCAGATTACCATTTGAAATTCAAATTGAAATTGACTGGTCAATATATACACATGCTTTGGAGATTAACGGATCAACATGGTTTACAAACACTCAAATTCAAATATGAGTTCAAACCTTATCCGATCAACATCGACTTTGATGTATAAATTAAACAGACCACGACGAGGCAGAAGGGGCTGGAGGGAGGAGAGAAATACAAAAGAGAGAAAACGCAGGAGCAGAGAAAGAAGAGGAAGGGAAGAAGAGAAGAATAATTCGAAGCTAAGAAAAGACCACGAGAAGCTACAAACATAGAGCAGTGGGTATAATTTCTTCTATATGCTGTCAATTATCATTTTCACTCAAGTGTTCTCTTTGTTCTACATTATATGATTACAGAAAGCTAAATAGGTGATCATGTAAGACTATGAACACTCCAAACAAGAAGCTGATGGCCTATCCTCTCTCCAAAAGTCCCTCGTTGCTGTCATCCTCACAAATCTCACCAACGGCTTCCGGGCAAGACACAAAGTCGACATCAAGCCCTCATTCACAGCCGTGGTGTCACTCCATGCTGCACTTGCTTTCGATGCCTATACTGCGGTGCGTCCTGCGTATAGGTGGCGGAAGCAAGCTTCAAGATCAAGGGGGTTCACCATGCTTGTTTTTGATGCCTGTATCGCGGTGCGTCCTGCATATGGGTGGCAAAAATAAGTATGTCAAGTGAACGCCTCGGGGTTACCAGTTCACACCGAGTACGGTTCTGCAAAGTTCCCGAGTTCACAACAGTAGGGAAGCTGCTCCAAGATGATCCCCGTGTAGAGTTTCAGCCCCAAGTTATCCACTTGCATCAAAGTCATCATCAAAATGCTGCCTTGAAAGTGAAGTGGCCATCTCTCTATAAAAGGGTGCCTACCTCCAGCCACAAGCCTGCAAAGCGCTCGGTTCGACTCACCCTCGATCACTAAACTGCAGCCACGAAATACAAGAGAGATGGGAGTCGTCTGGTTCCTGTTACTTGGCACAAGATAGTGGCAGCAATGTTTATTAACTCCTAGAAAAGATGTGGTCAAGCTGCAACGTCTTCCTTCAAAATTATGTTTGTTGCAATGGTTTGAACACCGCCTGCAATGCTTTTCTTCAAAATTGTGTCTGCAAGATGGAAAAGCAATCTCATGATCAGCAAGAAAGGAAAATGAAGTCCTTGCTTTTGGTTTCATGGTCACGGCTACGCAAAAAGAGAAATGGAAGCTTATTCCACTTATTTGCAGCAGAGCAGAAGCTTCAAAATATGCATAATTGAGGCAGCTAGGCTGCAAATCTCTTTGAGAACAAGCCAAAAATAAAAGATCAAGAGGCATGCGGCAATTGCATCTAATTAAAGAAGCAGAGGTCACTTCTCAAGGAGCCACGAGGCTTGGCGGTGGAGATATGTCTAAAATATGCAGATAGCTTCACACATATGTTTGTCAGAGTCAAATATAATTGAACACATTTGCTGCAAGTCAGAGCAACATAAATAATGGTTTGTTAGATATGCTGCTAGCTTGAAACAAAGAAGACAAAATAGTGGCCATGTAAAAGTGTTAAATTCTTTTCTTTTGTTTGACGGTGGAAAGCTGATCATGACTCATCTATAATTAAAGTATGCTGCAGCCTTGTCTATAAATGAGAGTTAAAGACAAGAGAAACCAAGATGCAAACATGCATAAAGTAACAAGCTTTGCAATCAAACGGTGGCATCACTAAATCATGAATCGGTGGTGCACTTAAATAAAGTATAAATTGCGGTAGCAGTGCCACACTTAACAATCTCAATTGGGTCGAAAGGATGTTTTCTCACCAGTTCTGGTTTCGACACCAATAGCTCTGACAGATGCGTTTCGCGAACAGGGGTAAGAAATCAAGGCCTCTGATGAGAAGAAAACAAGAAACATTGATTAGCATAAATGCTTCCAACTATGGGGAAAAAGAAGAAGAAGGTGAATTGGTACCTGATTTGGTGCGCGAAAGAGAACGAATGGGGAATCTAGGCACTTGAGCCAACCCATTTATATGGACTTCAGCGATATGACTCCCTCTCCAGATCGAATTAAAATAGTTAATCCTCATCTTGAAATTGATCTCTATCTGATGATTACGCCAAAGAGGTCTCACAGAGGATCTGAAGCTTATCGAATGGAGATGACGTCTTCCTTTTGGGATAAGAACCTTGAAGACGTGAGCTGGGCTCAATAGGGCTGTATTAATGGGTGTCCAAATCAGTTTATGCATTGCAAATCACTCGTATACAAGTTTTGGAGCTCTGCAAAGCCCATCTCAAGTCACAGAGCCCAACCTCAGAAGCTCAACACAACGGGTGTCTAAATCAATTCACCTCAGAAGTTCGGGCCCGATTAATTTGCAGCCCAAAGGCCATTCCAAATTTCAAGGCCCGCTGCAAACCTCAGTACATTGGGTCCCCAGATCAAATCAACGGACGCTCCATTAAAATCGGGTGTCCACAAAAAAATGTGTTCTCTCGACGAGTTCGAAATACATACCCGTTGAGTAAAATTGGATATGAACTACAGTGGTTTGATCCCTTCACAGGGTATGTAGGCAGTCTAGCGACCCACTAGATGCAACCACAACTCCAAACAGAATCCCTGACTCCACCAGTCAAATTCGACCAGTCCCAAATGAATCACTGACTCCAGTCAAATTCTCCCAACACCAAAAAATCAAATCATTCCAAAATCACACAAAATTCAAAGGCTCTAAACCTTTCAAATCTCCCAAACACAAATCCAAAATAAATGGGTCATCTACCCATTTAAATCTCAAATGCCGAAACTACATGTGGTTTGATCCCGCAAAGGGTATGTAGGCAATCTAGAACCAAACTTATCTAGATGCAACCGCGTCCTAAACACAAAACCGAATCCCTGGTCCACTTCAACCAAATTCGTCCCAAACACTACTCTCATTCCAAAATCAAAGCCCTCCAATGAGTCATTCACTCATTGAAACTCTTGAACTACGAGTGGCTTGATCCCCCTCCAAGGGTACGTAGGCAACCCATTCAAATATCCGGGTGCAGCCGCAAAAACAAACAAACACACATCCCATCAATTGGTTTCTTCATAAATGGAATCAAAGGGTGTTTCCCTGTAACAAGGGATTGTAATTAAGAGACACATTCTGTCTTGAATGGGTCGAACCCAAAATAATAAAAACTCTATTCACTAAATGAATACGAGTGAAATTATGTTGGGTGACATTTTCGCTCACTGTGTGCAATTTTCTCTCAACACCTTTACACTTTCTTAGATGTGGGATGCAAAACCACTATTCTAGTCTTAGAAATCATGTTTGTGAAGGTAACTTGGCAAGGCCGGGAAGGTTGATTCCCGGCGACATCTTGGCCGCTTCCGACTACCACGGGGTAGGTTGTATGTCGGGCTACAGTACGCATGTCGTGGTTGGGCCCCACCATGGCTTGTGGGCCCACAAAGAGGGTGTTACTTATGTTTGGTGATGTAGTAAATCCTCCATAATAATGGAGGTATGTACAGTGTTCTAGAGAGAAAAACCATGGAGGATGTACCTTATGCTAGATTAGTTGGAAGTCTCATGTATGCACAGGTTTGTACTAGGCCAGATATAAGTTTTGCTGTCAATATGATGTCCAGATATAAATCAAATGTTGGACATGAACATTGGGTTGCTGGAAAGAAAGTTTTGAGATATTTGAAATCTACCAGAGATCACCATGCTGGTATAGAAAAGGATTGAAGATCAAGAATTGAAAGTGGAATGTTATACAGATGCTTCATATAACATTCATCAGACATGTGGAAAATATGGGAGTTTTAGGCAGTATTGACGGTTAGTTATGTATTTCACTAAGTTACTAGTATGTATTGCAACTATTTAGTAATGCATTGTTATTAATCATCTCAGTCATTATCAAGTTCATTCATATAATTTTGAATGAAATTGTTTTATTCAAATAAAGTACTGCATAATTTAGCGTGTATATACATTCAGACGTTGCTGATTTCACATCAGCAAATATGCAGTTTGAATAACTCCATCAAGATCACCAATGCTTGTGAAAGTCGATTACTACATAATAAGCATGATCACACTTGAGGTAATACATGTAATTTTGATTACTATGATGTGATTATAAAAGACTGGCAACTTGCTAATTTGTCATTCTCTTCTATGATTCAGCTTAGTAAATCTTAATTGACAGGGTTTTGTAAAACAGATAGTATTTTTGAATTCAAGTGCACAATCAAGAAATAGGTTATTTACATGGTATATATCATATAATATCTAGTTCAGTGGGAGATTGTGAGATCATACCTATTGCACAACAATAGATATGAACTAGCTATTATATTTTGTATGCATCAGTTAATGTAAATAAACTGTTTTGAATT
This sequence comes from Rosa rugosa, assembly GCF_958449725.1. Lineage (NCBI taxonomy): Eukaryota > Viridiplantae > Streptophyta > Magnoliopsida > Rosales > Rosaceae > Rosa > Rosa rugosa. The sequence goes on from NC_084825.1 coordinate 8,822,910, forward strand.
CAAATCTAAATACATTAACCAATATATATAAACTTATTAAGTAATCAAATTTAGTTTATATCTTAGAATATCTGTTAAAGAATTTGAAATTCAAATGTGTGGTTATCTAGACAAATCTATTAGGAAGTTATTTTGACAGTTCTTTGATGGAAGGAACTACTATGTAACTGCTGTGTTGAACAGCTTTATAAATAAAGTGGAATTTGTATTTGATCCCTGCTAGAACATAAAAAACGCTGTCATTGAGTTTGTCCCATCAAGCAATAAGGAGAGATACGGTGTGTATCTAGGAGAAAATCAGATAAATAACGGCAGCAGATCACCAATGGATAACGACTGCAGAACACCAATGGATAACGGCAGCAATCCACCAAGTTAGTTTTATGATTTTATTTCATAACATTGATCTAACATTTGAGATAGTATACTTGAGTTATAAGTTTATGTTTCATATTGATTCTAACATGCAGGCCCCTATATGTTGTCACATGTGAATTGCCCAAGAATGGACATTCCCTTTTGTCTAGTTGCATCAGCTTTTTGAATTCCTATTTTTCTCTTAATTTGATTCCCAGCAGAAAGAGACTAAGAGAGATTTGGGCCCTGGGCCAGAGCCGGGCCTGGGAGAGTGGATCCTCGCCTTGAAATTTGAGGATGGCTCTCTAGTACTCATTTTGAAAAATTAATACCGTATAATCTAGCTTATTTCATTTATAAAGAAAAACAATACTACGATTAAATGGCTTCCATTAATCTAGCACCATTATCATGCTCTCCTACAAAACCGTTAAGTGTGAAGTTTTGTCACAAAATTAATGGGTAATAATTTTAAACATAGGATAAATATAAAGGGAAAGGGTGGTGCTATTCGCACACCCATTGTCTCTATTCACACACCCCCTCTATTTATCTATTACTTTAATTTAATTTTTTTTTACAAATTACCCTAACTACCCTTCCTTGCAATTTTTTTTTTTTATATGACAAGTCGATCATCCCAAAATCCTAAACCCTTATTTTCCTGCAGACAGAGAACTTCAAAACTATTTACGATTTTCTTTTTTCTTTTCCATCAAAAACTTCTCTAGCATAGTCATTCTATCTCTTTAACGTGATGCTTTGAAGTTTAATTATGGCAGAATAAGCCACTTTAGACCCATCTTTGGAAAAAAAATTTACATCTGATTTGCAATTGAGACATGGAATAAAAATATGAAGGGAAAATTACTAGTCCCCCCTTTAACTTTTGGTGCGTCAACAGTTCAGTCCCTGTTATTCCAATTTTAACAGATAACTCCCCAAACATTCAAATTTCACACAATTTGATCCAAAATTACCATTTTACCCCTCACTTATTTTTTTTTGTTTTTTGTTTTTTATTCTTCTCTCTCTCTCTTTTATACATATGTATATATATATGTGTGTGTGTGTGTGTGTGTGTGTGTGTGTGTATATTTTTTATTCTTCTCTCTCTCTTTATATATATATATATATATATATATATATATATATATATATATATATATATATATATATATATATATATATGTATGTATGTATACATATATATCTAATGTGTTTATGTATTTGGTAAGTCTATATACTATGTTTATGTTTCATATTATAAAAAAAATTCACAACTTTTATATATCTAATGTGTGTGTGTGTGTGTGTGTGTGTATGTATATGTATATGTAGATATATAAATATATGTATATAATTTTATACATATATATATATATATATATATGTGTGTGTATGTATGTATGTATGTATGTATGTATGTATGTGTGTGTGTGTGTGTGTATTAGATATATAAAAAAAAAAGGAAGTGAGGGGTAAAATGCTCATTTTGGACCAAATTGTGTGAAATTTGAATGTGTGGGGAGTTATGTGTTAAAATTAGAATAGCAGGGACTGAACTGTCGAATCCTAAAAAGTATGGGGGGGGACCAGTAATTTCCCCAAATATGAATTTAGTGATTATTCAAGCCCCTTTGAATCTATCATTTCTGGTAAGATTCTAACTGAAATTATTTAGTGTATTTCAATCCATCGCTCTCCGCTAAAAAGATCAATTTCTCAGCGATTTGGTGGATTAAGAGCTTTAAATTTGTGCATTCTGTTCATCATAGCTTGATTTTGGTATGGCTTGCTTGCTAATGATGGTTTTGACTTGAGTTGATTGATAATTTTGAAATTATTGACACTTTGATTTCATTTTGACTTTAGTCATATCATCACTCTACAAAATGCTTTATGTCACTGGGAATGGTATCTTGAATAAACATTGCTTAATCAGATGTGAGAGGTTTTGGATCTCCTTTAGTTTATGTGATATGCTTATATCTTTCTTCAGTTTTGTATAGCAGTTATGATGACATACCTAAGAGCATCTTTAGCAGACTCTCTATTTTGGCTCCTTAGCTATTTTGGAGAGCATGTTTAGCTTTTTATCTATTTTAGCAGCTGCACCAGACTCCTAAGTGGCTCTCTAATATAACTTTTAGCTATCTCGCTCCTAAATATAGAGAGTGGAATGAGGCTCTCTATAATTTAAAACATTCATTTTAAGTTATTTTATGTAATTTATAAATACATTTAAACTATTTAATCTTCATTTAAAACATAATATAAATTTAAAACTAACTAAAGTAGAGAGCATTGATGCAAACGTAATTCTAAAGTGGCTAGCTAAAATAACTTTTTAGCTAATTTAGCTAAAATTTGACTAAAAAATAGCTAGCATTGCTAAAGATGCTCTAAATCCCAAAACTCAGTTACATCGTGTTTTTCATCTGAGCCCTAAACTTTGCCACACTAATTGCAAAACTTTTGACAAATTTCACTTCGTCCTGCCCGTCAGTTTTTTTTTTCTAATCAGCAATGACATTCACGAGAAAAATTGGTTTATTATATAATGATGTTTAATTCATGATTGACTTGCCAAATAGAAAAAAGAAAAAAAAAAAAAAAACATATTTACAAGAGAGGGTAGTTAGGGTAATTTGTAAAAAAAAAATTGTATTAAAGTAATGGAAAAATAGAAGGGGTGTGTGAATAGAGAAAATTGGTGTGTGAATAGCATCACCCTAGAGAAATTATATTAACATATCCCTAAATTTTTAATACATATCTCTCAGATTTTTTTTGCCAAAATTTTCTCCACATTTTGGTCAATGTATTTAGATCAATGTTATGAAATTTTCTCCACATTTTGCTTGTTTTTGTCTTTGGACATCTTGTCGCCAAGCATGTGAAGATAGAAGTTATGTTTTTTCTTGCTAAGTTGAGTGAAATTTGAAAATTTACAAAAATATGAGATGTGTATTAAATCATTGCATGGGATGTGTAAATAAAATTACTCAAATACGTATAGCTCTATAAAGAAGAAGAAGAAGAAGGAAAAACAAAAGCTCAAGTTCTTATAACCCAAATGACCTAGCTCTGCTATAGAGTTTACTCGGCAGCGACGGTCTTTAGGTTTACTCGACGGCGACGGTCTTCGACAAATTTTCCAAATCTGACCGGCAGCAGTGATTCCCCTTCATTTGTCTGGTTGGTTCGTGGACGTTGGTGGCGGGGGTGCTCTCCGGCGAGCCAATCTGTTTTTCCTTGCGGTCTTCTTCTCGATCCAATGGTCGTGTGACATAGGCTGATCCCGGTGCCGTCCCGTTTGGGTGTCAGTATGCAGGTGGATCGATTTGAATGTGGTCGGAACCGATGGGGGACGTCGGGGATGGTTTGTTGGAAAGACCCGATTTAGGGTGTCTGAAGCGGCTTTAAAGCGTGGATCGGTGGTGGTGGATCGTGCGGAGGTTCCGTCGACAGTGCTTGCAAAACTTTGGCACTAGGCATGGGCTGCACTTGAGAGAGATATCGGCGGCGGTGGTTTTGGTGGCTGGACTGCGGTGAGGGAGGCCGAAGATGGGGTCCGTGATTGGGCTGCCTTGGCTTCCTGCTAGGCCGACTGTCTTTGGGCTCCTTGTTTTGGGCCCTCCCATCTAGGGCTTCACAAGGGTGGAGGTGAAAGTGGGCTAGTCTTCAACGGTCTGACAGGGGAGCTAACTCCAACTAGGCTAACTTTGGTCTATATCTTTAGTGTGGGTTTAGCTGGAATGGGGATCTAGTGGCCACTTACTGTTTAAATTTTGTTTAGGTCGCAAAGATCAAATGATTGGTTGGTAACTTCATTAAACTCCTTCTAAGCATCTAGGTATTTTTTTTTAAAGTGGGTGTACTCTGGGTATGCTGGGTTTTATTTGTTTAAGAATAGAATTTTGTATGTTCTAAAGGACGGCTCTTTACTATCGACTCCATAGGGGTGTATCGTTTGATACTGCTTGATGAATTATAAAACCGGATTGACCTCTTTCGATTCACCAAAAAAAAAAAAAAAGGTGTAGGGCCCACACATATGTGCGGTAAATAAATTGTTGTATTCTTTGTCATATGCGAGAGTAATTCGTGCCTATCGAGCTATGGTTTCGAGCGAGCCAGCCAGCCAAGCTGAACAGTCGGGACGTGTACTGATCTAGATTGCTAACAAGCTTTTGGTTTTGAAAGGTGACAGCAACACAAGTTATGGCTGATGGCAATCAAGTCATCAAGAACTATCAATTCCAGAGTCTAACAGTGCATTCATGTGAACTGTCTGCAAAGAAAAATAAACTTGATAATGACCTTCACCTACTTAACGTATGCATATACACCTCAAAACATGACAAACAGCATCAATATCTCTTTTTCCAGTTTATTATAATTTTTTTAAAACAGTTTGTCCCCGTGTATTGAAGAAGGAGAAAGAAGTCTAGTAGGGCGTGGTCAGTGCCACAGACTATGATCAATGCACGGTCCCAAGAGATCACCAAATTTTTAAATCACTAGTTGCTTTTCTAGAAGTGGAATTGAATTTAAGCATGCGATTTGACTAGTTATGCTTAACTTTGATCATCAAATTTGAGCACAATTCTTGGCTCCGCCGAAGACGCCTGTTAACGGAGGGGCACTTACGTCAATTCCACGTCCATGGTAAATGAGTTTTAACTAAGCCACCTCCCTCTCACGTGCCCTTCAATGGGCTTCATCTTCTTCGATCGGATTTATCCGTGGTCTCTGCAACCTTGCTCGGAAGAGGACCACTGGATATAAAAAACCCAGCCAAAGCAACTAGTACGTGGCTCGAACCTGGAAAAGCCACCACATCATTTACGTGCCCTTACCACCGCGTCAATGCTTGTGGCTGGTTCTGATTTCCTTCAATCATTTATAATTTGTTGACTGGTATCATAAGACAAGCCGGAAAAGCCATTGCCACCGAGCTAGTTTCTCCCATCAAGACTTGTTTGAACAAATTCAAAGCCTCTTTATTAAAACTTGCACCACCACCCACATCTTGGTTTTATGCTTCGAGACAGTTGAGAAGGCTCGAGCTAAGCTGCAGTGAGGTTTTGATTATGTATAGTCTAGCCTAGGAGGCTTGTCTGTTCGCACACCATCTGAGATTGTGAGTTTGAAAACTATCTGATAACATCAATGTTTCATATAGTCTATCTCATCGATTTGTTATGTACTTATGCATGACTTTATTTGATTTGTGATACAGAGAAAGAAGAAAAGGTTGGTGGGCATCAAGAATTCTTGTTCACGATCCTCAACAAGAATGCAGGCCCGGGTCAAGAACTGGATCACCGGGCTGATCAGAACTCCTCCCAGAACTTCTCGTTCTCTCTAATCTCCTCCTCAGTTGGGTTTTCTTTCTTCTCCATAATCGGGTTGGAGATTCTTGTCCACTTCTGGAGTGTGTCTGTAATCGGGTAGGTTCTTCGCATTCCTAGAAGAACTGCTCCAGCATCTGGGTGTAGTGCTCAGGCTTCTCAGGCTCGGATTTGAAGGGGTTCGAGAGGCTAAAGGAGGCGAATTGGGGGGTCGGGGTTTTGGGAAGAATGAGTCGGCGAGGGAGAGGAGGTTGATGGGTACGTGGGAGTGGGTTTGGGGGTTTTCGGAACCAGCCCTTAACAAGAGTTTATTAGAAATGATCCTCTCATCGTGCTCTACGTCTTGCATTGATTGGTTTTCAAATTTGGTTGAAGTTTGGAAGAATTGGTATTTGGAGTGGTTTCGGCCACCGCCGAAATACCTTTTCACGGCGGCTCCTTTCTTCGCTTTCATAAGATATTTTGACAATCTTCATGAATTTTGACTCACCATCTTGATTGGGAAAAATTGGTAATTGGCTTCTATACATCTTGATCACATCAGGCAGATTAGGAATGACAAAAAGTTGTTAATCAGATTATTCAGATGGGAAGAAACCGGTTCCATGGAAGTCTTGGAATTCGAAACTTGACAGCAACATCTGTAGCCCCAGTAAAGAAACCTGATGCGTAACGGAGTAATTTTACTGATAACAGTCGTTATCTGTGGAATTACATCACTGCCCTCCTCTTTCAAAACTTGTGGACAGGAACGACCCACGCATCCAGGCCCCACTTCGGCGCAGCGTACGCCCGGCATAGCCCAGACGCCCTGCTTTCTCTGATTTTCTCTTCGCGTGGATACCACAGATGCACGTCTCAACCTAGCTGTTGTAGTTGTTGTATTATGTGAAGGTATTTATGTAGAGTACGTCTGATTCTCTTTTATGGAATCAATCAGACTGCGTCTGCAGGTGTCTTGCATACTACCATACCACGTTGTGTTTTCATCATGGGGTTGGTTTGTATAACCTTTATGGAAAGATTTGCTTCATGCTCCAATACTCATGGAATGTGGTAGAAGACCTCGCCTCGTGCAGAAAATTACCGGTTTATATATGGTGTAGGTAGAGCTAGTAAAAGATTGAAGATTACCGAAAAGAAAATTAAGTTACCACAATAACAATATTACACATGTAAATATGTGTCTATATATATATATATATATATTTTTTTTTTTTTGAGGTAGTTATATATACATTTATTAGCCAATTGAAATGGCAAGATACCGGAAAAACTTAAAAGTTGAGTTTTATAACTTTATGTTACATAATATCAAAATGACGAAGAGACGAATGACACCTGTGATTAGGAACAACTGTTTTACAAAATAAAGTTAATTTAGGCTAAGTTTTCATAAGAGTTGAGATTAGGTAAGGCTATGGTACGTTAATATTTCTCATATATCAACTATTTTTATCATTTTGAGGACTCATTTTATCACTTTAATGACTCTTTTTACCACTTGAGGACTCATGTGGTAACTAAAAAAATTTACCACTTTAAGGACTCGTGTTAGCACTTTGAGGACTAATATTACTATTTTGAGGACTCATTTTACCACTTTAAGATAATCGTATGCATGTCATACGTTAACACATTGTAGAATTTCTTAAAAGAATTTCATGATTTGGTTTTGTTTTCCCTGAAGCCTTTATAGTTTGAATAGATTTGGTTACATTGAAGGTACAAAGTTTCGGTTTTAATGGAAATTTTGATACTTTAAATTTGTAGATTTTATAAAAAATTTGGATGTCAATGAAAATTTCAATATATTTCGATCAATATTGGTACCCAAAAACTAGTTTCGAAGATATGTGAATATTGCTCAAATATTGGTATTATCAAATTAAAAATTTCGGCGAAAAAACTTAACAGTTCAAAGAAATTTAACTTCTTTATTCAAAAAAAAAAAAAATTCAACTTCTTGGTTACATTTATAAGCCAAATCATGCTTTATAATTTCATTCAATCATTCAGTAAATCAGAAAATCTAGAGTTTGTCTCGAACCGTCCTTGCATTTTAGGGTTTGGGGCTGGACATCACCTTGTTGCTTTCCACAATTGAAATTCTTGACTATGCATGTAACTGATATTTAGTTGAATTTTGTCAGCACTAACTAATTGAACTACTTCCTGATTTTGCATTCGAAACGCACTTGCAGAAGTCATGTTCAAAGTAACCAAGCTAACTACTAGTCTAGTACTACAAATTCAAATTGATTGACAAGACCTTAAACAACCGTGGAAGGCCGAAGGCTCATTATGTGCCCTTTTTTTTTTCTTTTCCTTTTTTGGTAAAGAAATTCAAATTAACTCTTATTTCACTTCGTGGATAGCAGAAATGCACGTTGCATGGTCTGAGATTACGTACATGTTTTTTATACCCTAGCCTATATATTTGGGTCGCTTGGTAGTCCGCAGACAGAGCAATTAGCTTAATTTTCATGGAGGGTTTCGGCGTGAGAAAAGGTGCATGGACTAAAGAGGAAGATGAACTTCTGAGACAGGTCATCGAAAAGCATGGAGAAGGAAAATGGCATCAGGTTCCTTTCAAAGCAGGTAATTTATTGATTAGTTAATATGTAAGATTACATGCTCCCACTAGGAGGACCAGACTGCCAAAATATGTTTACGTGTATACTTGCAGGCTTAAACAGATGCAGGAAGAGCTGTAGACTGAGGTGGCTAAATTATTTGAAGCCAAATATCAAGAGAGGGGAGTTTACAGTTGATGAAGTTGATATGATCATCAGACTTCATAAGCTTCTAGGAAACAGGTAATTAAAGCACCTGGTATACATGCATTTCAATTCTGCTTTCTCAGTTAAAGCACTGCGTTATTTCTTATTTTCTGGAATTCCAAAGCTAACTATATATTTGCAGATAAATTCCTTGAATAAATATCTCGGGTGGCCTTTTCAGCTACTTTTACGCTTTTAGCCCATCCTCCTTTCACATCATTTATATTGTACTTACTTAATTTAGTGTTGGGAACTCCGCTAGCTGATATGTAGCTGCTTATTATTGCCTAGTACTTATTCATGCCTGTGCACCAATCAAGTGGTAGTAAAGTAATTCTTGAGTAGAGTAATTCAAGTGGTAGTTGCATGTATCTCTGTTAATAAGGACAAATGTGAGTTTCTTAGCCAAACTTGAACGTATAATTCATTTATTATTTTGAAAATAATAATTTTTACCGAGTTTGTTCATTCCAAAATTCCCCAGCCACTTTGCATAAGTTTCTAAGGTGTTTCTTTTCTTTATGGTTGTAAGGTGGTCTTTAATTGCTGGAAGACTACCGGGAAGAACAGCCAACGATGTAAAGAACTATTGGAATACTTATCAACGGAAAAAGAATCAAAAGATGACTTCAGGCGCAAAAAAAATGAAAGATAAATCCCAAAAAAACACAATCGCCCCTTTGGTTGTAAGACCTCGACCACGAACCTTCATCAAAAGGTTGAATTTTTTGGGAAGAGATGCCAATTTAGAGCATATTCATTCAGAAGAGAATTCTTCCACTTCTTTACCAACAGCACCACCACAAACTCTAGAATTAGAGAATGTAATTGATTGGTGGAAAGTTGTATCTGAAGACAGTACAGGAAGCATTGATAGAACAACATGTTCTAGTCTTGGTTTAGAGGACGACTTCTTCACAAACTTCTGGGTTGAAGATATGGTACAATTGTCCAGTATAGATGGCCATGATCTAGTCAACAACTTCTACGCATGAGTGACATGAGCGACTTTTCTATGTCTTCCTATTCCATATTAGTATTTGCACTTTTTTTTTATTTGGTTTGTCGTGCATATCTGGTTGTACACTACTAATATATTTCCAATGCTGTATTTCGTTTTGACAAAAGATTGCGCAAGTAGACTTGCTGATGATAGATGTTGGACATGGTATCAAATATTTATTTTTAATAAATTTAATCAAACAAATAAATCAATTAAGCAAATAATATAAACACAAATTATATAAAGGAGAAAAGAATCAGAGAATCAAGGCACGGCACTGCATTCGCTGTCCTAAAGCCGTAGACGCTTCCCTACGTGCAAGTTATGACGATCGTATACAACTCAAAGATACAACGTCCCTTGAAGTCTCCCAGATGTTTAATCGGCTTCGCCTACTAACGGTAGACAGGGTACCAAGTGTTTATCGATTTCCCAATAAATAGGAAATATGAATGGAAAGAAGGAAGATAATGAGAGCAGTACAAAGGCGTGAACTCTTTATCTCAAGAGTTGAGTATTTATAGAACTCTTTATAACCCCCTGAAAATATATGACTATTCAATTTAAATAAATAATATTTAAATAATGATGATAGTTTTGAATCTGTTGAAGGAAACCCAAATTATGTGTGCCCAGGCAAACAAGATTACTTCTTCTAGTTGTAATATGATAGAATATTCTTGATCTCATAATCGGTATTTGATTAGGATTCCTTGTACTCCAAGATATTGTATATGTAATCCTTATATATAGAGAACTCTGTTATCAATGAAACTATCTACCATATATATATAGAGACTTCAATTATCAATGAAACTATCTCATCATTTTCCCGAATTCTCTTTTCTTTAAACAAGTTATCAGCACGAAGCCCTAACCCTGATTCAATAGCCAAAAACATCAAAAAATTTCAAAAACTCAATCTTGGTTAGCCTCGCAGTCCCCAACACGCCGCTAGCCTCGCAGTGCCCTCAGTGTGCAAAGTACTAATCTATACACTTTATGTAATCTTCAAGAACTACGAGAGATATGATTCAATTAGGGCATGCATGTCGGTCAGTGCACGGTTCAAAATACTAGCAAATGCGGCCGCGCGATGCGGAGGGTTTAATTTGTTTTTTTCCTGAATTTTAAACGTAATAGATAATCCTCATATATTTTAGAACATATTCATCAATCATAACTGTATGTATAGAGTCAAATAGAGACTATTGAACAGATGGTTGCTCGGGTAACTATTATACATCAATAGTTTCTCTTCAAAAAAAATACATATCAAGAAATAGTTCATTGGCCATCTCAACTTCAACTTTAACAAATCCGCCATCACATTTCATAAATGTCATAGGTCAAAATTAGAACACAATACAATAGAAGGTAGTGCCATATACAATCGATGTTTTAAACAATAATCTCTTATTCTAACCAAGAGCCAAACATAGAGAACAACCCTTCCATAAAACTTAAAACTTGTGACTTATTCAAGAGTTCTTTGATAGGGGTACTGGCAGAAAATTTTGTGGTTTAAATCATTTCAACCAAGGTAGCAGGAAAAGGGCTCTAGAGGGCTAGAGATGACATATGTTGGTTGCTAAATCTATAAAACTGAAAGAGCAGATTGACTGTTATATTTAGCATGAATTCAAGGGCAAAATAATCCTCTCACTATTCATCAATAGTACCACATTTCATTTTACTTTAGTGTATATATACAAATTCAAGGGCAAAATGATCCTCTCACTATTCATTCAATAGGACCAAATTTGCTCACCTAAGGGACAGTTTTAAGGGACTGTGAGGGACAAATGTATCTCAGCCACATGTATTAAATATAAAAGCAGAAATTATAACAACTTGAAACTGTGCATTTATTTTCAGCCATCAAATTCACTTGTCCCTCACAATCCCTTAAAAACTGTCCCTTAGGTGAGCAGACCTTATAGGACCACATTTTACCATTCATTTAAGGGTAAGGAGGTAAAACAGCAGAGTATATGAGCGCAAAATGATCAAGTTACTATTCATTCAATGATAACTTTCCTCATTTTACTTTAGTATATATATATATACGTGTGTGTGTATGTTTATATATATATATATATATATATATATATGTATGTATGTATGTGTGTGTGGAAGTTCTCATACTTCTATATAGAATATGTGCATATATATTCTAAAAAACAAGTGACAACGGTTGACCAATTCGATCGGATTCGAAAATATAGTGAAATTTGCTATTTTTTTTACCACACTCGTAATTTATTGTAATAATCACATCCAACTGTCGGTTTTTTCATTTTATTTGAATTTATAGAGGTTGCTCTTTGGAGTGTATGATATATAAATATAGGTTTATAAGAGTAACTAAGTTTGACCTAGTTGATCGAATTCGAAACGAGAACTAAATTGACTGGATTTTTTACAACCACTATAAAACATTACAATCTCTCCATCGAGCGGTTGGTTTCTCCAAATTTATCTTCCACTCTATGGTTGCTTTATAATGGACCTCAACAATTTAAATGCAATGTATAAGTCATACAACTTTAAGAGACAAATTGGTATAGGCCAACGTATTTGTAATTAAAATTGAAATTTTTATCTTATGTCCATGCACATCCATTGACTGAATATTTATATACGTGATGTGAAAAAATAAGCACGTTTCGCGGTCGTCATGTCATCGGTCAACCAAGAAGACATACAAGTGACAACGATTGACCAATTCGATCGGATTCGAAAATATGGTGAAATTGGCTAAATTTTTTACCACACTCATAATTTATTGTAATAATCACATCCACCGGTCGGTTTTTTCATTTTATTTGAATTTATAGAGGTTTCTCTTTGGAGTGTATGATATATAAATATAGGTTTATAAGAGTAACTAAGTTTGACCTAGTTGATTGAATTCGAAACGAGAACTAAATTGGCTGGATTTTTTACAACCACCATAAAACATTACAATATCTCCATCAAGCGGTTGGTTTCTCCAAATTCATCTTCCACTTCATGGTTGCTTTAGAATGGACCTCAACAATTTAAATGCAATGTATAAGTCATACAACTTTAGGAGGCAAATTGGTATAGGCCAACGTATTTGTAATTAAAATTGAAAATTTTATGTTATGTCCACACACATCCATTGACTGAAAATTTACATACGTGATGTGAAAAAATAAGCACGTTTCGCAATCGTTATGTCATCGGTCAACCAAGAAGACATACAAGTGACAACGGTTGACCAATTCGATCGGATTCGAAAATATGGTGAAATTGGCTAAATTTTTTACCACACTCATAATTTATTGTAATAATCACATCCACCGGTCGGTTTTTTCATTTTATTTGAATTTATAGAGGTTGCTCTTTGGAGTGTATGATATATAAATATAGGTTTATAGGAGTAACTAAATTTGACCTAGTTGATCGAATTCGAAACGAGAATCAAATTAGCTGAATTTTTTACAATCACCATAAAACATTACAATCTCTCAATCGAGCGGTTGATTTCTCTAAATTCATTTTCCACTTCATGGTTGCTTTAGAATGAACGTCAACAATTTAAATGCAATATACAAGTCATACAACTTTTGGAGGCAAATTGATATAGGCAAACTTCTTTGTAATTAAAATTGAAATTTTTATCTTATGTCTACGCACATCCATCGATGGAATATTTACAGACGTGATGTGAAAAAATAAACACGTTTTGCGGTCGTCATGTCATCGGTCAACCAAGAAAACATATAAGTGACGATGGTTGACTAATTCGATCGGATTCGAAAATATGGTGAAATTGGCTAAATTTTTTACCACGCTCATAGTTTATTATAATAATCTCATCCAATTGTCGGTTTTCCCATTTTATTTAAGTTGATAGAGGTTTCTCTTTGGAGTGTATGATATATAAATATAAGTTTATAAAAAATATTTTCTTTAAAGATTTATTTGTAAATAAAGCCCGCAAGGCCTGCCCCAAAAAAGCCCGCAAGGCTTAGCCCGGCCCGGCCCGAAAAAGCCCGCGAGGCCCGCATTAAATGGATGGGCTTGGATCCTTCAATTTACAAAAAAGCCCGGCCCGGCCCGTTGATGAGGCCTACCTTGGCCAACTGAAAATGAAAATACAGCCGACAACCCCTTCTCTTATACGACCTATCAATTACTTGAAAAAGGAAAAAACTTCGCTAACCAGCCCTGGTCTGCAAGAGCTGCCCATGATTCCCTACACTACTAAAAGGAATTGCATTCGCTTCGGAAAATTACGATGGAAAACTTTTCCATCGCAAAAAGTCAACTTTCGCGACGACATGTACTACGGTTATTTTTCCGTAGTATATTTGTTAGTTTCTGCGACGGATACAATGTTGCCGTCGTATAATTTTAAACCAATTGCAACTGTTTGGCCATGCCGTCGCATAAATTGTTAAGGGAAAAAAGAAAAACTTTTCTAGATCTAGACGCCACACACACTCTCCTCCTCCTCCTCTTCTCTTCTCTCTCTCTCTCTCTCTCTCTAGCTCTCTGCTCTTTTCGATCTTCTCTTCGATGGCCACCCCGACCTCAACCACCTCTCTTATTTCCTCTGTTAATCACTCTATAACGATATGGTGGTGGTGGAATCACTGGGGTGGCTGACAGAGTCGACCATAATGGCAAGAAGCACCGCGCCGTCGCCCACGTCGGAGCCTCTTAGATCATGGAGCTCAAAGCCAAGCTTTACTAGTCTCAAGAAGATTCCAAGAAGTCCAAAGACCTCGCAGACCCAGATGCCGAGTTCCACCTCGCTAAGTAGAAGATCACCGCACACGATGTCTTCTCCGCCAAGAACTCCTGCGTCGACGCTTGGGCTCACAGGTACTCAACTATCTATCTTATTGTCCAATTTTTGATATGGGTTTTGCTCTAATTTCCTTTATGGGCTGTTTAGGTGAAATTTGGATCGTTCTAGGTTAGGGTTTTGGGATCGGATTAGGATTAAATTTTGAATTGAGTTTTTAGGAAACTGCTCAGTGATAAAGATGAGGTTTTTGAGCTCTCTATGTTGGGAACCATGACTCATATCACAGTTAATCAATTTTTGGTCTCAGGGCTTAGAACATATAACAGTGGGTTAGCAATGGCATCCCCATACGCATTCACCCGTCTCAAGGAATTGAGACTTGGTCCGTTTTGGAATGAGCTGGATTCATTCCCTGCTTTTTCAGGTTCTACCACAACTTAAATCTTGCGGGAATACCGAAGTTGATAGGCGCCACTAAATCTGGTGGAAAACATGTTGAGTTTGTAAGCATTGATAGGTGTAAGGTACATGCTTGCATGCTTAATATGTGCTCTGAAGTCATTTCTTTGGTTTTAAGATGTTTTTCGGTAGATAAAGAGTACATTTTCTTAGCAAGAAGAAATCGTGTTTTCATTCTAATAGTTAGAGAAATGATTACATCTTATAGGAGGAGAACGGAGGCCCCTACAAGGCATCAATTCCATTGATTCAGGCCACAACCCAGAAGCAGATGTTTTACTTGCTTATGAGATGAATGGAGAGGTAAGTTGAATCCTACAGTTATGCCATTTGTTCAGCTTTGCTTATCAATCACATGTTTCTGTTTTATTGCATAAGTATTTGGTTATGTACTTGGTGCATTTTGGTCGGCCTTGTAAATTTTTACTTTGTCTCCTTTTCATTTCTGCCCAGTAGATCCTCTAGTGATCAATTTTTTGGCACATGGCATCAGGATATCAGTCTCACATTGGGTTTTGTTTTATATTCTCTTATCATGTGAAGACCCTAAACAGGGATCAAGGGTATCCATTGCATGTGGTTGTACCTGGTGTTATTGGTGCCCGATCTATTAAATGGCTTGATTCTATTAATGTCATTGCAGAGGATGTAAGGTTGGATTCTTCAGTCTATTATTCATAGTAATCTTTTATTATGAATAATAGACTGAAGAATCCACAAGCCCAGAATGAAAATAGAAGTTCAACATTAGAGTTCTATTGAGATCAGCTAGAGAGATTAAATGCTTTCACAGCTAGTGGAGTTATCATAATCGATTAAGGATTTAGAAAATTAGTCAGTCTAGGTAATTGAATTTTGTCAACAATATTCTTGCTGTGAGTTGAGTAATATCTTCTTGTTGTTTATCGTTGATCGAATTATAGCTTCACTTAGTGTGATTTTACTTTGTGATCTTTGGACTAAGGCACAATTATTCCAAACAAACATTAACATGAGTCATTGTATTTTAACATGAGTCATTTACGTGCACGCCATTTTCTCTTTTCTTTCCTTTTCTTTTTAGGGATGGGAGATCAAA
This sequence comes from Rosa rugosa, assembly GCF_958449725.1. NCBI lineage: Eukaryota > Viridiplantae > Streptophyta > Magnoliopsida > Rosales > Rosaceae > Rosa > Rosa rugosa. The sequence continues at coordinate 8,838,736 of NC_084825.1, forward strand.
CTAGAACATGGGTATGGCCTGTGGCCCTTGCAATGGGCCATTCTTTGATTGGATATACCTAATTAAGTGAAATTGCATCCTTCCTGCCAGGTTGATTGAATACCTAAATAGTACTAGTCAAGACGTATGGAACAACATACCTAAAATGGCTAAAAACCTTGCAGGGCTTCTTTATGCAAAAAGACTACAAAATGTTTCCACCTTTAGTAAACTGGGATAACATTAATTGGTCCACCAGGAGGCCACAAATGGATTTTCCTGTCCAGGTATGGAAAGCCGATCTTACCTTTTGTGGAATTGCCATGAATTTTCTCAATTACAGTCTGTTCTATTTGGCTGACATAGGATATTGCTGATTGACAGTGTGTAATTTGTTCTTTAGAGGATGTGAATGTTGTAAAGCCTGGAAAGGTTAGTTCTATTTGCAAACTTCAATATTTTCCTTCTCTTTATGCAATTGAATATATCTATTGTTTACTTCACATTATGGCATGCACAAAGACCTGAATTGCTGCTGTTTTAGCTCCAAATTCCAATTCTATAAGTCTCTTTCAGCATGCATGGTGAAGGTCAAAGGTCTCTAGTGTTTTTACCTTCTCATAGCATAGAACTCTTATTTCGTGTGCGTGATTTGGCTGGTGCAAATCCCATAATATTAGTCATTACTAGGGTATTAAGCAGCTCATTGGTACTTATGTAACGTGACATTGGGTTGTGGAGGCCACTATAAAGAAACTTAAGTAAGATTTGTTTCCTTGGCCATGCTTTTACTTATGCATATAGTACCAATTTCCTTGGCAGTGTTATGAGTGTTCGTTTGACAAGTTCAAAGTCTTTGGTTGGAGTAGCTGGAGTTGCATCAGAGATTCAAAAAAAGAAATACCTTCTTTTCTCAGTTTTATGAATGTGTGCATGTGTGAAATTTGTTAACCTGACTAAAGCCATTGATATCAATTAGTTAATTATAGCCAACAGAATAAATAGGATTACATATTGTCATTTTGTACTTTTTGTTCAATGAAATGGAATATGAATTTCTGTCATTTACATGCTTCAAACTGAGTTCTTTAGCTGTTTTTTGGTGCAGGGGCGGGACATGTATGTTATGGTGAGCTACTTGATGAGAATTCTGGAAGTTTACTTAGTACTGACTATGTAGTTTTGTCAAGTGAATTTAACACTTTTCAGAACCTGAAGAATTTTTTACTTAATGCCCCTGCTTTTGATAGTGTTGATAGTTTGGCCATTTTCTTCGATTTCTAATGAAGGTGTTGTAGTGTTGGCATGGATTGCTTTTGCTAATCTTTGTTTTTAAACAACTCTTGGCTGGTCTTAGAATTGTGATTGTTGGTTGGTTATAGATGATGGGTTTCATAATATTTTTCAAATTATGATATTTGCTGTAGATGGTAATAGCTATGCTACTATGGTGTGCAATTCACACCTTTTTTTTTTTTTTTTTTTTTTATAAACGAAATATTCTTTGCGACGGCAAAGTATCCGTCGCAACCAATCCACCCCACTTTTTTTTTTAAAATGAAATATCTTTTTGCGACGGCAAAGTACCCGTCGCAAATAGTTTAACCATTGCAACGGCAACAGTTTTCTGTCGCAAATACTTTTTGCAACGGAAATTTACCTTCGCAAATGGATTTTGTGACGCCACCTATTGCAACGCTGACATTTCCGTCGCAAAAGGCTCAATTTGCCGTCGCAAAAATTTTTTGCCGTCGCAAAATAGGTGTCGCAAAAGCAGTTGTTTTTAGTTGTGCTAATAACCAATCAGGACTGTACACATAAGATACCACATAGGATACCTTTTGTCTCTTCCTCTACTAAAAATTCCCTATTTACTTTCATGTTTTATTTTAGTAAAAAGAAAATTGACGGATCGTAGTGGGACCATAATACTGAATTTATTTATTCATTACATGTTACAACTATAAATCTAACCTCGATACTCAAAGATAAACAGTTAATTCACCAAAATCTATAATTGCACATTTAGATCGTATTTTGTCCAGATTGGATTTACTTGCAAACTGTCAAAGATTTGGTAAAGAGTTAGCAGAAGAGCAAGAAAAGTTGAGAAAAACAAAAGACTACCGAGCTAGACTCAGTAGAGAAACTCCAGAATACTGGGATAGAATTTTCTTAGTACAAAACATATTTATAGAATTGAGAAAAATATTGAAGAATTAAAGTTCATTCTTAAAGAGGAACAAAAACCTCTTGATTATTTGAGCATCGGTTAGATCCACAGTCCACTGGTATCAGAGCTTGCTGAAAAGCTCAAAAAGTGAATCCCCAATGGGGACAATGTCTGAATTATTATTAGAGAAATTAAATTCTCTACTAAAATCTTCTGATGAGAAACATCAGAACCTGATACAAGAAGTATCTAGATGTTATGATCATCTAGAAAAAATACCAGATATAATCTCCCAATTGGAAAAATTGGAACAAGATGGATTATATCAAAGAACTTCCAAAAAAGGAAGAAGAATAGCTAACAAGTGTTAGTAGAAAAATCAATGAACAGCAAGAAATGCTGGATTCTATGAAAAATATATTGAAGGATAAGAAAACGCCTCCAGTAAAATCAAAGAAAGCTAATGGATTCAAACCATTAGAAAAACCTGAGAAGAATCATGTTCCAAACATGATTTTTCTAGAACCTTCTACTAGTCTAACTAATATAAGATATGAAAAACCAAACCACTTGGTATCTAGAAATGTCAAGATGATGAGTATCTTTGGAAAAAAGAAAGGAGTACAACTCCTAAATGTAGAAGAATTCGAATACAATGACATTGAACAGGTGGTAAAAAACTCTGCGATTCCAAAATTAGATTTCAAGCAAATCTATAAAAAAGGAAAGTTTGAACTGATGGACAGCCATCATTTCAAATTATTGGAATTTACAACTCCTTCTACAAAAGAGAAACAGATCTTTTAATGATCACTCCTCAAGAAGTTGCCAGAGCAAAGGCAAAGAATTACCAATTTATGCACATTGGAGCAGTCCAAGTTGGCATAAAATTACTTACCCGAGAAGGCATAAACTGTTCAATTCTATGTGTCTTACAAGACAATAGACTAACAGATTTTCAAGGTAGTCTGCTGGGAACACTTGAAGCATCTTTATGAAATCAAGTGACTTATTTCAACTATTTCCCAAACTTCTCAACAAGCTTGAAAGATGCGGCTCACTGTCTAAGATTGAGAGTCAAGACATATGGCATATCAATGAAAGAAAATATGCAAAAACTTACAATAGTATACAGGATATACTATAAACTGATGAGTACCACAGTAGAACCTAAGACAAGGATATCAAATATCCCAGGTCTTACTATTGGATTCCTCACCAGTCAGAAGAACCATTCACAACAAATCCATACGGTTACTTGGAATGAAGTAACATTTCCTATTGAATGGAAATTATCTGGTCCGAAGAAACCACGAGAAAGTGCCAAAGCGGCAATATATGAAAACAGAAAGACTAGAGATATTAGTCTAAAATTTGACGATCACAGAAAAAGTGACGTATGTCCTGAAAATATCAGGATAAATAAAAATCTTCTCAGAAGAAGCTACATCACTAGAGAAGCTAGTGTAAGTGGTACCAAATTCACTGTTGAAGAACCAACAGATCCTATTACTGAAGAAGAATTAGAAACTGATCTAAATAGACCAGTAAAAATGCTTAGAGCAAAAAAGCTCTATGAAATCTATGATGAAGCTGAATCTTGCGAAAATACTGAACGATTAGAACAACTAATTGAAGAAATGAAAAATTTCAAAACAGGAAAGGTAAGAAAAGTCCTTCCTTATCAAGATATAGAAATGGAAGATGGAGAAAGCTCCAATTCCAAGACTTTCATCATCAGAGAAAAAGAAAAATTGAAACTCCCTATACAGAAAGCTCCTACAGGCAGAAAAGAAGAAAGAAATTTTCAAAGATTTGTTCCAGAAGACAATATGCCTAGGGTTCCAATCACAATTTATGGTATGTGGCTAAATCTAGACAAAGTTTTAGATAAAAGAAAAACTATTGACCAATGGGTAGACAGCCTTATGATGGCTTCTGCTCTTACCCTTAGAAAGTTTGAAGCACCAGATCTTCAGGTGTACTATGAAACTACTCTCACTGGAGTAGCCAAAAAATACTATTTGTCTTCCAAAGAGACTGCCAGAGGAAGAGACTGGCTAGAAAAAAAATGAAAATTCAAAATCTCCGTATGATTTTGCAGTACTCCTGTACGATCAATTCTGTGGAGATCTCTCAAATTTGAGTGAAAAAGCCAAAGAAACGGCCAAATCAAATATCTATGCTCTCAAAATTTGTGACATGAGATATTTTGAAGAATACCTGAATGAATTCCAGGAATACTATTGTACAATAGGTGAACTAGAGAATACTGATCTTAGTAAACCTGTTATACAGAAAACTTCCTGAACCATGGAGAACAGCTGTAAGAGAAAGCATAGCTGAAAAACCAATTGAAAGATTTTTAGTTGGAGGAATTGCCGATAGAATCAGGCAATTACTAAAAGAGCAATGCAAAGCAAATCTTAGAGCCAAAATGGCCAAGAAACAACTCAAAGGAGTTGAAAACTTCTGTTATGGAATACTGGATATACATACCAACTGGGGATGTCATGAATCCAAATTCCGTAAGAAAAAAGAAAAATATTTCTCAAAACGGTTCAGAAAGAGTAATAAGAAAAAGGATTGGAAATTTAAGAAAAGTTCCAACTTCAAGAAACAACAGGATGAAGATCCAAAGAAGAAATTCTTCAAGAAAAAGAAGAATCATCAAACCAGCCATCAGAATAAACAACCAGGCAAGAAAGCTTGCAGATGCTGGTTATGCAAAGCTGAAGGGCATTATGCTAATGAATGTCCAGAAAAAAGCAAAAGAACTATAAAAGCTTTATTTGAAGAATACGAGTCTGTGGTAGAAACAACAAATATGAAGGGTTACAAAATAGCCTATTCTGATGAAGAAGATGACAGGTCAGTTTACTCTGCCTGGTCAGAAGAATCCTCATCTGATTCTGAAATAGATTCTGAAGTAGAATACTTAGAATCTAGACAGATGAATGTTCTTAAAATAAAAAATTGGGAAGAAAGTAAGACAGAAGAAATAATGTCTTCATATCAGGTTATTCATGTGTGACTACTGCTTATGTCATGAAAAGAATGGACTTCCTATGTTTAGTGAAGAGTCAAAAAAGATCTATCACAAAGAATGCTTCATAGCTGAAGCAAGAAGAAAAACCAAGAATGGCCTTATCAGCCAATTGGTAGATCAAGAATATGAAGAATATTTCTCTGAACAAAAAGAGAAAAAAATAGAAACTTTGTTCCAAGAAATTATGGATTCCTTTTCCTCAGAAATAAAGTGTGGCATCCCGTAGGAGGGGTCCCACAACTCCGCGACCCCGAGCCAATGAGAAACCGACATGTCACCAATGACATCCCGATAACTCATCAACCCGAAAGCGCAAGGCCTTTTGGGTTTAGGTTGTTGGTTTACAAAACATTTTCTTGGACAAATCATTCTAGCAACCGATCAGTATATTTTCAAAAGCGGAATTTAAAATGGGCTGGGTTATAAGCTTTGGGCTTACAATTGGAGCCCAGCTTTCAAAGATAACAAATCACTAAGTAAATACAAGTATGAGAGACGCGCCCCAGGGTTACGGGTCTCCCGAAATTTTGTAAATAAGCGAGTAGTAAACAAATAAACAAATCAGTAAGAGAGTAAATAAATAAGGGACTTCAAAACCCGATAAAGGACGAAGACCTTAATTTAACAAAGTCAAAGAGAAATACGCCAAGCCAGGCCATGTGCCTCCTCTGTACGCTCCCCGACCCCACGCTCGAGACCTGCACACTGTTGTAGGGGTGAGCTTTCGTCCTCGCATGCCCAATAAGGGTCGACCCTGCCATAACAAGAAAAACTCAGTCTAGGCAAGTGCCCAAGCTGGCCTATATGTGGCTCCGCCCCTGACCGCCGGTACTAAGATTGATGTCAAGGAGGGCTTGATGACCATGATCGTTCATGATACTACCATTGCTTTTAGAATCTTTGATGCAATGAGTAAGCCATCAAATGCCTATGATTGTATCCGGATTGATGTTTTAGATGGTATTGACAAGATGGTGGAGAAAACTTTCATTGAAAATGCATCTCAAGATCCATTGGAGATATGTTTGCATCATAATGGTATAGAAAGTAATATACTTGAAAATATTTACTACATAGTATTGTGCACGTTTATCGAAATTACTTTAAAAGAGGCAACCACAAACATTTGTTCTCTTTTATAAAAACATATGCAGTATGCTAAAAACAACCTGAGCTCAGAGATTCTCACCTGCAGGATTTCCAACTCACCTGTAACCGAAACCCTGGTTTTCTGTACCCGACGAACTAGGCCAACTGCCGATCATAGCCAAATCCATCAATATATTCCATTCACTTTTCCTTACAGGCTATGGGCAGCGAGAGTGTCCATTTACTGGCCCAATGCCATATGACGTCAAGACGATTAGCGTGACCAACTCGTAGGTCGAATGACCACGTTACTTTGGGGTGTTATTTTCCCAAATCTCATAACCACTCGGCTTGATGGCCGATACTCATGAGACTGGGGGGGGGGGCAATGTTTGGACCTGATTTTAGTAACTCCCATGTGTGTTGATTTGAGGGTTGATCAGAGAGGCATTGAGTCATTCGACCGGAATAAAAGTAGTGTTCAGCTATTCGGCCGAGATTAGAAGTTTTCGAGATGTATGGTTGAGATGGATGCACCGATGGAGGTTTGAGATTTTGGGTCAATTGACCCAAAATATGAAGAAAAACGGATCTCACAGACATAAAGTTAGACGGCCCGAGTCCACATGAGTAACTATACAATTGGGCTGCGAGGCAGAGTGGGGTAGTTCGGCCGAACCCAAGCAGTAACGTCTGCCGAAGAGTTCATTCAAGAAAGGAATCCTCGCAAGGAAGGAGTTCAAATCAATTATGGATTTCGATTGTGAAGATTTCAGATATCAGCCAAGTTAGGGTTTTATGAGACGAATCAATCCTAGAAGGAAGGAGAATCCTACTTCAATTCCACGTCTTGGAGGACAAGTTAGCTAGGGTTTTGACTTGTATATAGAGCACATTGTAACTCATTGTAAAAGGTCCTGCACCACACAAACGAATCAATATACAACTTTTACTCACAAACTTTTCTCTTGCTATCTCATAGGTACTTTGCTTTCGATTCAACTTTCATAACCTGTTTTCATTTCTAGTTTCTTAGTTTCAATTCAACTCTTTACATTTAAGCACTTTACTTTCTTGTTTATTTACTTTAGGATTAAATACTTGTTACTCCTCAAACTTTTGCCTGAAAAACAGTTTAGTCCCTCGCCTTTCAAATTAAACTGGATAGTCCTTATTCTCTCTAATTCTCACACAACAGGTCCAAAACAGGTCTAAAATGACTATAATACCCCCAAGATCCTTTTATTTTTATTTTTTTTCTCTCTTTTCTTTTTCTCTTTTTTATCTTTTTATTTTTAATCATTTTTTTAATTTAATTTTTTTTTTGCTTCTCTCTCCTGGTTTTCTTTTTTCTTTTCTCTCTCTCTCTCTCTCTTTTCTCTCTGCTATTTCCTTCTGGTTTGCAGATTGGTGGTTGACGCAGGTCGTGCGCGATCGGTGGTGTCCGGCGCGGGATCTGGATATTGGCCGGACGAGGGACGTGGTGGAGGAAGACGAACTGGAGAGGGAGAAAAACTGGAGACACCGGTCTGTCGGACTAGGAGGAGGATGATGCTGCAGGGATCGGTGCTGGGATGAGCTGCTGGGTGCAGGTCTGCAGCGGATGGTGGGCGGGCTGGTGCTAGGCTGCAGATCTGTTGGTGACCTGTGTGTGGCAGGCGGCAATGCTGGAGGCCGTGCTAGGATCTACACGCGGGGTGCTGGTGGCAGAAGGAAGAGGAACACTGGGGACTAGGCCAGTTTGGGAAGAACCGGTCTGTTGCAGATGTTGGGCGAAGGTGTGCGCAGGGCTGGAGGCTGGCAGGGAGGAGACCCGTGTGGAGGCAGAAGAGGCAGATGAGGGTGAGAGATTGGGGGTTTAAGTGGTGGACTGGGAGTGGAGCTCGGTCCTGGTTGGAAATGGGATCGGAGCTGGAATTGGGGGGAGAGAGAGAGAGAGAGAGAGAGAGAGAAGCAAAAAAAAAATTAAATTAAAAAAATGATTAAAAATAAAAAGATAAAAAAGAGAAAAAGAAAAGAGAGAAAAAAAATAAAAATAAAAGGATCTTGGGGGTATTATAGTCATTTTAGACCTGTTTTGGACCTGTTGTGTGAGAATTAGAGAGAATAAGGACTATCCAGTTTAATTTGAAAGGCGAGGGACTAAACTGTTTTTCAGGCAAAAGTTTGAGGAGTAACAAGTATTTAATCCTTTACTTTATATGCACTTTACTTTTCACACCTAGGAGTAGTTCGTAACGTAGAATTATCATCCATTGATCTCTTTCGGCCGATCCGGATTGGATCAATGCGATTCGCTGTTCACACACATATCATCTCACAACGCTTTGACAACTGAGTCCACTTCACCTTCGTCTTCACCGTGATTTGCGAGTAACTTCACCCGATAGATCTCTCGCTTGTCACCTGAACCTTTGAGTTTACCCAGGAAGTGAACGTGATAGAAAATCCCGGTCAGGGTTGACGCCTAACCGAAGTCCTTGCAACAGAGGCATTGGAACCTAAAGGCCGAGAGGGTTCCTTCCTCGGCCTACAATCATTTGATAAGTAGTTAGATACAAGCGCAAATCAGATCTGAACCTCAGTCGGCCATTCGGCCGCGAGTTGGCACGCCCTCGCTATTTCAGAAGGACAATTCAACCACAGGTCCCTCGGCCCTAATTTCGGCCGAGACGATTTTGAGGAAAACAGAACTTCAATTCCCAAGAAATATTTCAAGTTAGCCAAATCTTTCATCTCAAATTCAGAAGATAACTGACCTTCTAACCTTTGAATCTCCTCTAAGTCATCACCTGTCACAACCATGTCATCAACATAAATAATCAAGGCAGTCGATCCCTTTACCATACTGATGTTTAAGGAACAAGGTGTGATCGGAATTGCTCTGCCGGTACCCAATTTTCTTCATGAACTTGGTAAACCGGCCAAACCAAGCTCTGTGAGACTGCTTCAAACCATAAAGAGACTTCTTCAATTTGCACACCACTTGCTCTTTAGAAGAAGTACCATAGCCCAGAGGCAAATCCATATAAACCTCTTCATGTAGATCACCGTGTAAGAATGCATTCTTAACATCAAACTGTTGCAAAGGCCAATGAAGATTAGCAGCTAATGAAAGAAGTACCCGAATTGTGTTAATTTTGGCCACTGGTGCAAACGTCTCATCGTAATCCACCCCATACTTCTGAGTATAGCCTTTAGCTACTAGTCTAGCCTTGTACCTGTCCACCGATCCATCCGAATTGTGCATCACGGTAAACACCCACCGACAACCAACTATCTTCTTTCCGGGTGGTAATGATACGAATTCCCACGTACAATTCTTGTCAAGAGCAACCATTTCAACTGCCATTGCTTACATCCACTTCTCATCCCGCATTGCATCCTGCACTTTACTAGGAAGAGACACAGAAGATAATTGATTCACAAAGGCAACATAAGGTTTAGACAGCCTATGGGTCGACACATAATTAGCAACAGGGTATTTAGCTTTTGCATTTAGAGTGGGTTCATAGCGTTTCGGGGGCTGACCACGGTTTGACCGACTAGGCATATGTTTGGTGGGAACACATGCTGACACAGAAGATGGATTAGACAAAAGAGAAGGAGAACATACCTCAGGTGACGATGGGGCAGGTGAGACCTTTGAAGGAGAAGGGGGATTGTTCAAGGCCACGGAATCAACAACACAATCTGTAACTGCTGCATCTCCGGCCGACTGGACGGAATCTGTCGGTGCTGCATCTCCGGCCGACTGGACGGGATCGGGGAGTGAACTACCCAGAGGCATAACCGCTGCCTCTTCGTCGCCGGCCAACAGGCCAGGTCCCAATGTGAACCACCGTTCCCGAAGCTCATCTCCGGCCGACCCGATACCAGGTCCAGATGCTCTTCGCCGGAGCGGGTTACCCAGGTCCCGATCCCCATCGCCGGGCGACCCAACGTGCCTCTCCCGGGTCGCGAGGTCCAAGTCAGACCCGATGTTCCTTCCCCGGGTCTCGAGGTCCAAAGCTTACTTGTGGTGGATGTGTTATGCGGTGGCTGGGGTTGTTATCAGTCAGTGGGTAGCTATCCTTGGAGTTGGGAACAGTCAGTGGGCAGCTGTCCTCTTGGTCACGTTCAGTGCCCAAATCCTCTTTGTCACGTTCAGTTCCCAAATCTTCTTTGTCACGTTCAGTAACCAAAGACTCCAGACTAGAGAACTCGGGTCGCCCATCTTGCCCACTGAACAAATCTTCATAGTAACAAGACTTCTCCCCCTGACGATGAGTCACAGGAGGTAAAAAATGACATGCATCTTCATTGAACGTAACGTCCATGGTGACATAAAATTTTTGGGATTGGGGATGATAACATTTGTAGCCTTTCTTATGGGAACCATACCTCACAAATACACACTTAAGGGCTCTAGCATCCAATTTTGACCTCTGATTCTTATACAGATGAACATAAGCAACACAACCAAAAACACGAGCAGAAAGGGTGTTAGAGGATGGAATAGAAACGTAGTGAGACAAAAACTTGAGTGGGACACGACCTTGAAGAGAGGTAGACGGAAGACGATTGATAAGATGTGAAGCACACAAAATGGCCTCTCCCCAAAGATACTTAGGCATGTTAGCACTAAGTAGAAGAGACCGAGCCATATCCAGAAGATGACGATTTTTCCGTTCAGACACTCCAGTTTGCTAAGGAGATTGTGGACATGAGGTTTGATGTATTATGCCATGCTGTTGGAAATAATCATGAAAAGAATGATTGACAAACTCACCCCCGTTATCGGAACGAAAGACCTTAACATGAGCATCATATTGAGTACAAACAAGATTATGAAATGCTGTAAAAGCAGAGAAAACAGAATCTTTGGACTTAAGTAAAACAACCCAAGATAATCGAGTAAAGTCATCAATGAATAACACGAAATATCGCATTCCAGAAAGGGTAGAATGTTTAGAAGGACCCCACACATCTGAATGAATTAACTCAAAAGGCATAGTACTAGAATGAAAACTTGAAGGATAACTAGACCTATGACTCTTAGCCAAAGCACAAGTTTCACAATGCAGGCTAGACTCACTAACTCCCAAAAACAATGGAGGCATGGACTTCTTCATAACTCCAAAAGATGGATGACCCAACCGCCGGTGCCACAACCAGAGTTCATTCAATCGGTCAGAATTCAATGTCAGGGCCAAAGGTGGTTCCATCGCTTGTGTTGGTTCTACGTACATGCAATCCAAGTGGAACAGTCTTCCCCTCAGGTCTCCCTTGCCCATGATCACCCTGGTGCACAGATTCTGAAAAATAACATACATTGGGTAAAAGGTTACAGAGCACTTATTTTGTGACCCGAACTGGGAGACAGATAAAAGATGATGAGACAACGAAGGTACATAAAGCACATCATGCAATACAATGGATGGTGTAACCTGAACAGACCCAATACCTAAGACTGGAAAAGATGCACCATTCGCATTAGAAACATGGGATATAGAAGGGGATGACATAGACATAAAGAATGACTTATCATAGGTCATATGGTCAGACGCACCAGAATCAATTATCCATGTATCACTACCAGTAAAGTCAGAAACATGTAAAGCAACACCAATTTTACCTCGAGTTTCCTTAGTCAAGGAAACATTACCCTTTGAGGGATCTTGTCCTTCAATGCTGTAGAAGTCAGGTTCTGGCACTAATTGGACTGCAGCTTTGCCTCTTTGACCACCACCGCGTCCTCCAGTATTATTGCCTCCTCTCTAACCAGAGTTGTTGTAATTAAACCTTCGCAGCTTAGGGCATTGATTCTTGAAATGTCCAGCTTCCTTGCAATAGTTGCAAGTCATTTGGTTATAATTCTAATTCTGCTGATATCCCTGAGTCCGTGGTTGATACTGGTTCTGGTTATATCAGAAGAGATGGAGGTGTAGCATGGATTGCTAAACTAGAAATTTCAGTATGAAGGTTCTGAGCGGCAGCCTTGTTACCTTCATCTCTTCTGATATAAGCAAAAGCTTGCTCCAACGTAGGTGGAGTTGCAAGACGCAATAACTCATTCTTTGCCCATTCAAAGTGAGGGTCCAGGCCAGCAAGAAAAATATGGACACGCATCTTGTCCTGCTCATTCCGATAGGAATTAATATCAGGTTTCTCTGATCAAGCTCCTGCTAAATTGTCTTCAAATTCGCATAACAGGTTGCAATAGGCTGTCCACTCTGAGTTATTTTGAGAATATTTCGGGAGTCTGGACCACCCCCAGAAAGTAAGTGTTAATGCTTGGATCCGTGGGGATCTAATTAACGATAAGTAAAGAGAGAGAGAGAGAGAGAGAGAGAGAGAGAACGACACAAGAAGTATAGTGGTTCATTTCCCGCCTTAGCGGGAAACTACGTCCACTTGAATGTTTAACTAGTGTGTTCGGGCCTTGCGGCCCAAAGGGATTACATGAGATGTAATGGGATGTGTGGAGTTGTGGGAGGTGGCATTCCTTTTATAGTTGAAGGAAGCCATCTCCTTTACATTTTCTTAGATGTGGGACAAGAACCCACTATTCTAGTCTAGAAAAGCATATTGTGGAGGCAACTTGGCAAGGCCGGAAAGGTGGCTTCCCGGCGACGGATTTGCGACTTCCGGATACCGTAGCGTAGCTTGAACATAGGGCTACAAGATTCAAGTAGCGGTTGGGCCTCCCCATGGCTTGTGGGTGTCCCAAAGAGGGTGTTAATTATGCTTGGTGAGATAGCAAACTAGCCTTGCTAGTAGAGGTATCTACAAGTCCCCGAAGTCCCCAAGTAAGAGAAGCTTCTTGGTTGGAGAGTTATACACACGATGTCACCAAGCATAAGTAACCGGGCGGTACGGAGCCCCTACAAGTCCCCGAACTCCGTAAGCAAGAAGGGACTCGTTAACCTGCACAACAAAGACAAAAAACAGGCATACGTAGAATGCTCGTTGCATTGGGCAACAAATGTGAGTTACATTGATATGTGTTGGCATATATGAACGTATGAGGTGCGTGATACATGGTCGTGTGAGCATATGGATTGCATATGATAAATGTGTGACGCGCGCAAGGAGACGAACGAGGTCGAGTTTGACGGGGTTACGCTCGTGAGATGTAAGTTGCATGAGTGCCGCGAAGGTATGCATTTGTAACTCATGAACAATGACCGCGCGTACGGTTGTGTCTGTTTGGTTTTCGCTCATATTAATGGAACGCGAAAAGAATTTGATTTGTCGCGGTCGGTAAACGACAAATGGTAGAAAAATTCAATGTTCCATTAACGTGTGGTGTGTTGAGTAGACATGAGCGTAAAGCTCGAGGATTGCAGGGAAGGCATGAGCGGAAAGCTCGTGAGCGGGAAACTCGGGGTGGCCGGGAAGGCATGAGCGGGGAGTTCGTGGGTTGCCGGGAAGGCATGAGCGGGGAGCTCAAGGGTTGCCGGGAAGGCATGAGCGGGGAGCTCGTGGGTTGCCGGGAAGGCATGAGCAGGAAGCTCGGGGTGCCGGGAAGGCATGAGCGGGAAGCTCGGGGTGCCGGGAAGGCATGAGCGGAAGCTCGGGGTGTCGGGAAGGCATGAGCGGGAAGCTCGGGGTGCCGGGAAGGCATGAGCGGAAGCTCGGGGTGCCGGGAAGGCATGAGCGGGAAGCTCGGGGTGCCGGGAAGGCATGAGCGAGGAGCTCGTGGGTTGCCGGGAAGGCATGAGCGGGAAGCTCAAGGGTTGCCGGGGAGGCATGAGCGGGAAGCTCAAGGGTTGCCGGGGAGGCATGAGCGGGAAGCTCAAGGGTTGCCGGGGAGGCATGAGCGGGAAGCTCGTGAGCGGAAGCTCGTGGGTTGCCGGGCAGGCATGAGCGAAAGCTCGGGGTGCAGGGAAGGCATGAGCGGGAAGCTCGTGGGTTGCCGGGGAGGCATGAGCGGAAGCTCGGGGGTTGCCGGGTAGGCATGAGCGAAAGCTCGTGAGCGGAAGCTCAGGGGTGTCGCGAAGGCGTGAGCGGTAAGCTCGTGAGCGGAAGCTCAAGGGTGCCGCGAAGGCATGAGCGGTATGCTCATGAGCGGAAGCTCGGGGGTGCCGCGAAGGCATGAGCGGGAAGCTCGTGAGCGGAAGCTCAAGGGTTGCCGGGAAGGCATGAGCGGGAAGCTCGTGAGCGGAAGCTCGGGGGTGCCGCGAAGGCGTGAGCGAAAGCTCGGGGTGCCGCGAAGGCATGAGCGGGAAAGTCGGCGGTGCCGCTGAGGCACGAGCGCGAAAAGCTTGGCGGTGCCTCAGAGGCACGAGCGCGAAAAGCTTGGCGGTGCCTCAGAGGCACGAGCGCGAAAAGCTCGGCGGTGCCGCTGAGGCACGAGCGCGAAAAGCTCGGCGGTGCCGCTGATGCACGAGTGCGAAAAGCTCGGCGGTGCCGCTGAGGCACGAGCGCGAAAAGCTCGGTGGTGCCTCAGAGGCACGAGCGCCAAAAGCTCGGCGGTGCCGCTGAGGCACGAGCGCGAAAGTTCGGCGGTGCCGCTGAGGCACGAGCGCGAAAAGCTCGGCGGCGCATTTAATGGGTAGCTCGAGGTGATGCCCTGAGGCATGAGCGTGACCGTTGCTAATTATGCTGGGCTGTATGTACAAGTCCCCGAAGTCCCCAGTCAAGGAGGGTGTTCTTGCGGGTTGATACCAAAGCGTAGCTTTGTGCCGTATATCAAGCATAATTAGTGCGAGTGCGTCGTCCATCTAGAATTGGTCGGAGCGAACGCTTTTGCCCTTTCCGGTGGGCCCCTGCTAGGCCCTGCGAGGAGTCCCCCACTCCTGGCTATAGACCTCCGGATGGTCGGAAAATTGTTTGATGAGGGGAGCTGCGTTTAAGTAGTGGGCGTTAGGTAGCGAACCTAATCTTAGATACCCAAGCGTCGGGGTTAACTGCCGGATCAATGGCTGCCGTGGGCTGTGTTAACTAGTCCCTTTGCTATTTCTCGGAGGAGAAACTTGACTGCAATGCCGCGTAGCGGTCATTGTCATTATGAGGCGTTGCCTTACCGCTTGGCGGTTGAATGAAAAATGATAAACACATAGAGCAAGTAATAATATTTTGTTGGGCTAAATACTAGTTAGTACCCTGTGGTTTAGGTCCAAAATCAATTCAGTCCCTGGACTTCTAATTTCATCAAAAACACCCCTGCATTTTCAATTTTGATCTAATAGGTCCAATTCGTTAATATTCTGTTATGGGTTCAAGTTATAGTTGGATTATTTGTTGAAAAACTAATTATTTTTAATAGTAGGACTCACTCCTAAATTGACTATGTAGACCACCTCGACACCACATCATAAAACATAGGCTATGTATGAGCCACATTAACAAGTTAAATAACTCAATTGTCGGAAAACTAACAAATTGGACCTATTAGATCAAAATTGAAAGTGCAGGGGTGTTTTTGATGAAATTAGAAGTTCAGGGACTGAATTGATTTTGGACCTAAACCACAGGGTAGTAATTTGTATTTAGCCCTATTTTGTTTGAGTGTCCCATGTTTATTTAATTGGGTTGCAATTAAGTAGTAGCATGGCATATGTGTATAGCATGTACTTGTGATGTGGATGCTAATAATGTTTTTGCATTTTTGTAGATATGCTAAAGGATCCTTGAGATCGGTATGTGAAGCATGGCATATCTAGTATGTGAGATCTAGGAAGTGTTGCCAAATCTACGAAATGTTGTAGGCATGTTTTAAAAGTAGTAAAAGCATGGCAATGGCATGACACTAGCTCAAATTGAAAGAGCGTGTAGTGAAATAAAGTTACTTATCTTATGCCGATTTGGAGTGAGTTTGAATTGGAATCAATATAAGTACCAAAATCATGTTGGAGTTGTCCAAGCATGACGCTCCTTTGCTCCGGCGAAGTTCCCTAGAAGGATGATGATTTCGCTAATTGGAGAGGTGATCGGTGATGATGTCTCCTTGAAACAAGATAGGTGATTAATATGTAGATTTGTAAAATTGACACTAATAGCTTATGTATATACTTTAATGAGATAGACAATTTTTTGAATATAAGTATCATTTAAGCAGAGTGTACAAAGCTATTTAGTTGGTCAACTGCAAACAATGTGTTTTGAATTTCAGAGTGACAGAGGAGCATACAGAACGTATTATGATGGCAGCTATGCCATGGGCATAGATAATAAGATGCATTCATGGTATGGGAAACGTGTCTGTCATATGGCATAAATGAGATATGCATAAATGCACAATGTGTCCGTCCATGGCATAAATGTAGTGAGGTCAACTAAGTGAGCCATTTAAGAGGTGATTAATGGCATGCCAACAAGTTTGTGCATAAATATCTTATCAAGTTTTGCATCTTGATAATAATAATAAAACAACAATAGGCATGTGCTGTGTGCTTCAATTAGCTAACCATTTTGCATGGCCAAGTAGCTGCCGGCATGCAATTAGTCATTTTAGTCAATTAGATATGGACTAGGATGATTACGTGTTATATGAAGCTGCATTGAGCTATACATGGTAAATCATATTTAGTTGGGACACGCGGCCCACGGACATGAATTAAACATGGTAAATGCTAATCAACAGGAGCCAAGAGCTAGTATTGACGAGTGTATATGCTGTTGACAGGTGTCGTTAAACTAAGAGGCATGTTGTTTTTAAATTGCAATAGCTGTAATTTAAAACAGAGGTGTGTGGTGTTCGTATCAGTAAGGTGAGAGAAGCTTAACTTTCTTCTCTTTTGCTGGTTTGACCGCAGGCGAAGTTGGTGGTGAAACCACTGATTGAATCAAGAAACTCAAATTGGATGCTCAGAGAAGAGATGAGTCCAGACGCCAATACTTGGGTGTTCGCTGAGGAGTGCCAACAATCGACCAGAGTTGCTCGCTGGGTGTCCAGAGTGATTGTTCAAGTGCCCAGAAAGCTAGGATAGATCGAATATGGGTGTCCAGAGTGATTCAGCGGAGAAAGTTGGGCGGTGATTCCTCAGCGGAGGATGCTCAGCGGTGGTGGCCTAGCGGAGCCTTGGCCACTGGTGGCGGCTAGCGGCGATGCTCAGTGGTGAGTGGCAAGCGGAGAAGGCCAGCGGTGAATCTCTCGGCGGTGAAGCTCGGATGTAAAGTTATCCGGCGGTGAAGCTTAGTGGAGCATGGCCAGCGGTGCTTGCCCGACGGAGATTCCGAGCGGAGGCTTGGTTCAGCGGAGCTTTTGGCCGGCGGTGAAGCTCGGCGGTGTCTACCCCAAGCGGTGAATCGCAGCGGAGAAGCTCGGCGGAGGTTGCCCAGCTGAGATTTTGCTCCGGCGAAGCTTGGTCAGCGGAGGAGGCCAGCGGTGGTCGACCGGTGGACTGTGACCAGCGGAGCGGAGCTTTGGGACATGAGCGGGTCATGGACGGCGGACTGTGACCAGCGATGGTTGGCGGAGAAAGGTCTGCCGGCGGTAGTTATGGCCAGCGGAGGTGGTGTGCCTAGCAATCGTGGCTGTTGGAGCTTTCTTAGCGGTCGTCGCCGGCGGAGTTTGGCTTGGCTGGGAGCTTTGGCGGAGATGGTTCTGCTTGGTTCCAGAACCAAGAGCCAAGAAGAGAAGAAAATGCCAGTGAGCAATTTTGATAACTCAAAGAAGAGAAGAAAGAATTCTTTCGAGCTTCGTTAAGATGACTTAACTCAATGGTAAGTGACAAAGCCTTTGTGTTGGCTTCCCACAGACGGCGCCAATGTTAATGCTTGGATCCGTGGGGATCTAATTAACGATAAGTAAAGAGAGAGAGAGAGAGAGAAAGAGAGAACGACACAAGAAGTATAGTGGTTCATTTCCCGCCTTAGCGGGAAACTACGTCCACTTGAATGTTTAACTAGTGTGTTCGGGCCTTGCGGCCCAAAGGGATTACATGAGATGTAATGGGATGTGTGGAGTTGTGGGAGGAGGCATTCCTTTTATAGGTGAAGGAAGCCATCTCCTTTACATTTTCTTAGATGTGGGACAAGAACCCACTATTCTAGTCTAGAAAAGCATATTGTGGAGGCAACTTGGCAAGGCCGGAAAGGTGGCTTCCCGGCGACGGATTTGCGACTTCCGGATACCGTAGCGTAGCTTGAACATAGGGCTACAAGATGCAAGTAGCGGTTAGGCATCACCATGGCTTGTGGGTGTCCCAAAGAGGGTGTTAATTATGCTTGGTGAGATAGCAAACTAGCCTTGCTAGTAGAGGTATCTACAGTAAGTTTTGGATTCTACTCAATCCTGTATTCTTATCTGATGTTTAGGGTTTAGGGGAAATTAGTTTGATGCCGACAAACAAGCATGGTCACACTTATAAAAACGAAAGGAGTTGTTAAAAAATTGTGGGTTTCATCGAATCTGTCAAGGCCAAAAGCGACAAACATAAAAAAATCGGTTTGGTAGTGCTGCTTGATTAAAGAAAGAGTAATATGGAAATGGATTTGTGCATTCTGGGTTTTATAATGGTTTTGTTCTTAGTGATTGATGATGCTTAATTTCGAATTAGGGTTTTTAAATGTTCGATTCCCAATCTAGAAAAATCGATTTGGGCAAAGTTTGAATACTAGTCGTATTAGGTATCGTACATTATCAATGAGGGTTCCAAAAAGCTTAGGACGTTATTGTCTCGTATTGATGTTGTTATTGATGGATAGGTTCATATTCTGTTGTTTTTGCAGTTTCGGAGCATTTGTACACCATGGAAATCTTTCATGGTGGGTATTTTGACAAGCAATTGGATGAGACAAAGAAGTATAAGGTGGCAAGGTTTAACAAGATGGGGGGGGGGAGATCTACTTAGATGGGATAGATCCCGAGTTAATTTCATGGGTGGAGATGAACAATATTGCCTATGCGTTGGGGTACAGGGAGAAGCCCATCTCATACCATTTCAAGCTGCCTCGGACATCAATCAATGAAGGGTTTATTCCAATCAAGAATGATGCAGATGCTATAGAAATGGTGAAGCTCATTCCCTTGAATAAAAGGCAGATTTCAGTGTACATAACTGGAGGTGGTCCTAGGCAGAAGAGAGAGGTTGAGTTGGATGATCTGAAGCCCGATGATCCTGATTGGGAAAATCCACTCAATAAGTGCACAGCAGCAGAGAAAGAAAGAATGTTTGAAGCAGCCAACTTGCTTGGTAGCCAGTTAAATAGATCACCTTCTAGAGCTACTATGGGGACCAGTGTTCCCGAGATAATTGATCTTGAATATGAGGGTGGTTCAGATGGTAATGAGGGTGAAACAAGGCTGGGTGAGGGCTTAAATGTGGGAAGAGAAGAAGGTGGAGAAAATGTTGGGGTTAGACCAAGTCAAAGCACATTTGCAGGTCTTTCTGATATTCTGCCAGATGTGTTAGGGTCCCAAGCAAGTATAGAGCAGGAGGGACACAGGAGGAAAAGTGGTGGAACTGTGGGGCATAAGGGTAACTTAGGAAAGGCCACTACTAAACCTAAAAAGGTGAAGCATTGTATCAAAGTAGTTGGCCTGCCTCTGCCACAACTGCTTTAAACAAGAAGCTTGAGGATATAGAAAGGCGAGAAAGAGAGGCTGCTGAGAAGGCTGAAAAAGAAGCTTGGGAGAAGGCTGAAAGAGAGGCAGCCGAGTTAAGAGAAAGGCAAGCTACTGTTGAGGAACAAGAGGAGGCTCAGAGATTCAGAGAAAGGGAGGCTGCCGAGCAATTGGCTAGGGAGGAGGCAGAGAAGAGAGAACAAGAGGCTGCAGAGAAAAGGGCAAGGGATGCTGTTGCTGTTAGGGAGAAATTAGCAGAAGAGTTGAGGGAGAGATTACAACAGTCACAGCAGAGCAAGAAAGGGAAAAGCAAGGAGGCTGCTGTATCTGATAAGGGAAAAAAACCAGTTCAGGCTGCAAAGGTTGACAAGAGGGGGAAGAAACCAAAAGATCCAAGGTATAACACAAGAAGGAAAGGGAGTTGCAACAATGCAAGAACAGAGGAGAGGGTAGTTGAGGCTGATGAGACGGATTCAGGATCTGATTTCTATGTTGATTCAGATTATGATTTGGAGCATGATGAGTTTGATGCTGCAGACTTTGAAGAAAATGTCACACAGCCAAGGGTTGTTGAGAAATTTGATGACATGGGGTATGGAGGCTACTGTTCAAATGACCATGGAGATTCTGATGATCTTGAGAGTATAGAGGGCAGTGAAACAGAGGAAGATGAGGATGGGAATTCACTTCCAAAGAAGATTAACAGGGGAGTGAAGATCAGACCTTGGATCAGGTCTGTGGATTTGAGAAATCCCAAATTCAGGTTGGGGATAGCTTTCCCAAACTCAGAGCAACTTAAGGAGGCTGTTAGGGAGTGTGCAATCAGAAACCAATTGGGTTTGTGGTTTGAGAAGAATTCAAAGCATAAAATTGAGGTCAACTGCCAATGGGG
Organism: Rosa rugosa; assembly: GCF_958449725.1. Taxonomy (NCBI): domain Eukaryota; kingdom Viridiplantae; phylum Streptophyta; class Magnoliopsida; order Rosales; family Rosaceae; genus Rosa; species Rosa rugosa. Next base: position 8,859,413 of record NC_084825.1, read on the forward strand.
CTGCCCATTCAGATTGTATGCAAGTACTTCAAAGGGTGAGGGTCCAACCTTGATCATCAGGACCTTAAACAACAAGCATACCTGTTCTCCTGTGGAGACAAGCCACTTCTTGAATTACAACATAATAGCCCAAGAGGTACAAGCTGATCTGTTGGTGGATGAGAACTGGTCAAGGGCTGGGATCCACAATCATATAGAGAAGAAATACAAGCTGGATGTGGGTGTTCAAACCATAACAAGAGCAAAGAGAAAAGCAAAAAGAATGAATGAAGGCCACTACATAGATCAGTACAACAACCTTGCTGCTTACAGGAAGGAATTATTGAGAAGTAATCCGGGTTCAACTGTGTAGATCAAGACTTGTATGGATGGTGACATAAGGAGATTTCAGAGGATGTACATTTGTTTTGCAGCATGCAAGAATGGGTGGATGAATGGCTGCAGGCCTATAATTGGTTTGGATGGGTGTCACATAAAAGGGCACCATCCTGGACAGCTATTGGCAGCAGTTGGCATAGATGCAAACAATGGGATGTTTCCAATTGCATATGCCATTGCTGAGGCTGAGAACCAAGAAACATGGACCTGGTTTCTTTACCTACTGAAATGCGATCTGAAGATAGAAAGGGATAGTAGCTACACATTCATCACAGATAAGCAAAAAGGGCTGGGAAATGCAATTGCAGGTAATACTTGTTTAATTTGGAATTTACTTTGTTTATATGATTTTTGATTTTGGGATTTATAAGTGTTGCCCTTTGTTGCTGGTTTAATATGGACTTGTACATATGCTGGTTGGTTTCCAAATGCTGAACACAGATACTGTGTTAGGCATCTGTATAACAATTTCAAAGCCAAGCATCCGGGGGAGGGGCTAAAACAATTGGTTTGGAATGCAGCAAGATCAAGCACTGTGGTGTGGTTCAACAAGCATATGGCTGATATGAGGCAGCTTGGTCTTGGTTTCAGGACAAGAATCCAGCACAATGGTCTAGGGCTTACTTCAAATATGAGTCTAGGTGTGACCTACTGCTCAACAACCTCTGCGAGTCTTTCAATGCAGCCATTATGCCAGCTAGAGATAAGCCTATCCTAACAATGTTAGAAAAGATTAGAATGGATATGATGGTGAGGCAATCAAATAGAAGAGTGGCTTGTGAAAGGTGGAAGGATTTGGTTGGACCAAGAATCAAGAAGATCATTGACAAGATTGGTCAGAGAGCAACTAAATACAGAGCACATAGAGCTGGGGAGTTCATATTCCAGATCACTGGCTGTGGAGAGCATGGCAGCAAGCATGCTGTAGATCTGGGCCTCCATACTTGCACCTGTAAGAGGTGGCAGCTGAGTGGGATACCCAGTGTTCATGCCGTCTGTGCATTAAGGTTCAAGAAACAGGAAGTTGCATTATATTGTGATGACTATCTTATGCCCTCAACCTATTTGGATGCCTACAACCCCATAATCTACCCTATTGCTGGCCAAGAGGATTGGGAACCTGTTGATTACCCCATTGCACCTCCACTTTTCAAGCAGCAACCTAGTCGGCCTAAGATGAAAAGGGTGAAGGAACCAGGAGAGAGGAATCAGACCACAGCCCCACCTGCACCTAAAGAGGGGAAGTTGCCTAAGACTGGTATAAAAATGTCTTGTAGAGTATGTGGCCAGCAAGGACACAACAAGTTAGGTTGTCCAATCATAAAGGCAGCTAAGGCAGCAGCAACTGTAAGTCCTTAATAATGAGGTTTTTTATGGAGCAAACTTCCATTTACTTTGTGTATGTGCACTAACAGTTTCTTGTAAATTTCAACAGGGAGAAGGTTCATCTAATGGAGCAAATCCTAGTAACAAAAGGAAGAGAACCAACAACAAGGTATGACACAAGTTGAACTGATTATGCTTTGTAGAATTTTAAATTGCAACATGTATGTGTGCTTTATTGAACTTGAGATTATGTTCTTGAACTTGTAATTTCACTTCCCAAGATGCTTTACTTGTTTCTGCATTTTCTGATATTGAAATGGCATTTTTGGTGATTGTCCTGTTTCTTTGTCTTTGATTTTTGGGAGCCCAAGAGAGCATCTTTTCCAAAGGGGTGTTCTAACTTGAAGGACCAAATCATAAGGTCAAGAAAGACTTGGAAGAAGATGAAGGAAACTGCTGGTGGTACTTCTACTGTCAATACAAGTGCCTCAGCTTCACAAAGTGTGCAGCAACCTCCTACTCAAAGTAGTCAAAATCCTGCTGCAAGAGGTGCACATAAGAAGTCATCCCAGCCTATACAACAAAGTCAAGCTTCCTCTGAATGGGCAGGACTTTGAACTTCTTTACATTGCTGATTTTTGGAGTATTTTGGTTGCAGCACTGTCAACTCTTTTGTTTCAGTTTTAGTTGAGGTTGCGTATTAAATGCTGCTGGACAAATTATGCATCATGGAACATTTTTATTTCGCTCTATTTTAATTTCTCCTTTGTAAGACATGATGTTATAATTGAATGGGAAGTTTGGTCAGATTTCTGCAATGACATGTGTTTTCAATGCTTACCAATTCTCCCCATTAAATTATATTTTCATTTGATGGAAATTTGTGTGGTATAGTACAAATATGGAGGGAATTGTGGTCATTCTCTGTGGAAAATGGTGGGAAATCAAGGTCTGGTAGAGTCTGAGGTCATTTAAGTCATTTGCCCTTTTTTATTTTGGCCCACGTGCTTGCCACGTCACCCATCTAACGGATCTGTCAGCGAAATCTGACGGAAGTATCTCGTTGATAGCGAAATATGGGTTCAGGTATCACATTGAT